>NC_090182.1:30805546-31105546 GCF_024679245.1 Pseudorasbora parva
CCCTAGAATGAGTTGAAAAAATATTTTAAATTGTTCTCTGATATCTACATATAGGGTCTGTGACTTATTTAAGGGTTAAAATTGTCCAAAAATGGTTTTACAGGTCAATGGCATTTACAAACCCAGAAATTGTCCCTAGGATGCAATGGTCTGGTTTTGCCTTATTTGGAAGGGTCATAAATATTAATGTGGAGTTTCGGCTCTGATTGGCTGTTTTACTGCGGCTCATTTCAATGACAGAAACACATCTACCATATACTGTCAATCATGGAGAGATTATGCATCATGTTTGATCCTGTTTCTGACGAAGATAAAGATTTTGAGGAACAACCAATTGTTTTGAGATTTGAAATGGATGCTTTTGAGTTGTAAGTTTAGTCTTTATTTTCTGCAAAACGTAATGTCAGTACTATAACTTCAGCCTACATGTGAACTAGCATATAACATTAACTTTACACGTTAACTCATATCGTCGACAGTCACAACTTTGTTTTTAACATTTTAAAAACATTTTAATCACTATAATGCACCACTGTTTGATTTTACAATGATAGCTCCTTCACTTTGAATCACACATTATAAACAGCGAACTGGGTAATGTTAGCGCACAAATATGTTGTTTGTACAGTACAGTAGCCTACTTTCTTTTTTTTTCTTATTTTTCTTTTTTTTTTTTTTTAAATTGACGATGCCTTGTCAAATTACTACCGTGGTGGAGATGACGTTAGCTAGAAGGATCGATTAAGCGATCTATAAGCAACTAATCTAACATAGCTAGCTCCTGAGTTATGTGTTGTTGATGAAAATATAGGCTAAATTATAATTCTATCCGACAAAAGGGATTGCCATATGTATCTACCAACCCAGGCTCATTGGAAATACGTGACTCTGCCTACATTTTTGCAACACCCTAATTATGTACCTCCAGGTACGTTTACCTGCACTTTTTGGGTGAAATGTCCACCGGAGGCGCTAAGTGGTAATATTTTTTCTCCATTCCCAGACTGATCTCATGAAATGGCATATATATGACACTCCAATTCGTATGCCATTTTGGCGTGCTAGCAAGATGCATAATCACTTTTTAGCGTGTTTATCAACACTGTTTCATTCTATCCCTCTACACTGCCCCTACCTCTAAAACTACCCAACACACACACACAGCCACTAAACCTACCCATCACAAGAAACATTCTGCATTTTTACATTTTCAAAAAAACATAATTTAGTATGTTTATGAATCCATTTACCTTGTGGACACACACACATATTCAGACACATTTTGAACGCGTAGCTCAAACCCTTCCCTAAACTTACCCATCTGTGTATTATAAAAAACAGGACATAACAGGCAGATACGACTGCATACATCATTTATTCAGAAAGTACAAATATTCCAAGTGTTCCGAGGCCAACCGATTGATTTGTGTGAAGAAAATCCCCAAAAGCGATCAGTAACGTTGAATCCATCCGCCAAAGATTAATAATACATTTCAAATATTGCCGCCGGAAGAAACGTCACGTCAGCTTTGACAGCATTGGCTGTCGTGTGTCTCGTGACCAATTGCGTCATTACGTCAGTTTCGATTGTAAAATGCCATTGGCTCTCGTGTGTCTCGTAAACGATCGCGTCATTCCACTTGTTGCGTATCATTTGAATCTGAAATATGAATGAACGAGTGCGTGTGTGTTCTGTTCGCAAAGGAGCGCGATCATCATTTCAACAACTAAAACATTAAGATCAACTCTGTTCTTCACATGAAGATATCGTATGACTTCAGAAGACTTGGAATGCAACATGAGTTAATACTTTTATACTGTTTTTTGGTCAGTTTTTGCAATAAATACATGTGACTGTACATTTATTTGCCTGTTACTGTTATGTGTTTTATATTGTTGAGAGTTGGTAGGTTTAGGATAGGAGTGGAGTTAGTTACTCCAAAATATAAAATTATGCTATAAATATTCATTCTGTGAGATCAGTCATGGTGTCATGTTGTGCATCTGGAATGGAGAAAAAAATATTACCACTTAGCGCCTCCGGTGGACATTTTACCCCAAAAGTGCAGGTAAACGTACCTGGATTTACATAATTAGGGTGTTGCAAAAATGTAGGCAGAGTAACGTATTTCCAATGAGCCTGGGTTGGTATCTACGGTTGTATTTTGTAGATTTGTATGACAACACTGGCAGGAAATAACATTAACTTTGACATTTGTCATACTGATACTACTTGGAGTTTCCTATTGTTACTGTACTAGCATCTTGCATTGGATCTAGACAACACAGGACATATTATCGTTAATGTTGTCTCACTAAGAAACTTCCAGTTTAATCAGAAATTGTTTAGACAGATAAAATCACTACTTACTGCTCACGGGATATAGTTTGTATTTCCACTTCTCCAGTAACACTGAGTGAAGCCTGCTATTGTCCAGGTTAGAAAAACGTCCCCGGTTACGTATGTAACCTTAGTTCCCTGAGAACAGGGAACGAGACGCTGCGTCAGCTGACGCTACGGGGGAACGCCTTCAGCGTGACAGGTGTCTGAAATCGCTATCAAATCACAATCCTACTGACCGTCGGCAGCTGGTGATGTCATCACCGTGCGACCAGGAAGTATAAAAAGGCACCGTGCCAACATGACAACATCCGCTTCGTCTGAAGGGACTGTGGGCAGGCACACCTTGAAGCATGGCCATGTGACGCAGCGTCTCGTTCCCTGTTCTCAGGGAACTAAGGTTACATACGTAACCGGGGACGTTCCCTTTCGAAAGGGAACTCGCGCTGCGTCAGCTGACGCTACGGGGAACGATATACCCACGCCGCCATGCTGAGGGGAGTGCACGCCCCTTACTGGCAGTGAGAACTGCCTGGACGAGTGTTCGCGGAAAGTCTGAACCACTCCCCCTCTAGCCACACAGGCTGCCAGTGACATCATTCCCTACGGTCATAGCCCAAGCTATATGCCTAAGAGAGAACCTAAACAAGTTTTAACTGAGGTTTCCTACTCTCGGCTTGCTCGAGGGCCTGGGACCTACTACTTTCGAAGGAAGGAGTCCCTTAAGGGAATGTGGCTAGGGGACCCGAGGGCGCCACCAGCCGTCACTAATTCGGGAAACCCTTCACCGAATGCCACCAGGGAGGCCTCACCTGGCATCACTTCTGTGGGACACCCCAGCTTGGCCAACCCTGTCTGTCAAAACAGAGCCTCCGGACATCGCTCTACTTATGAGCATCCAGACTGAGGGACTGCAAAGTGGCAGTGTCCTCCTCAGACCGGAACTCGGAGACGGGAATCCTGGAGAGCAGTACTCAGCTTAGCGCTTCTTACCCTTGCCATCGAGGGGAGTCTCTTCTGCTCGATCCTAGGATCTACTGAGCACATTTATTACAGGGGTGCTCAGGAGGCCTAAAAAAGGCCTATGGACTGATCTACCCGGGAGGCCCCGAGGGGGGCCTGCCCGTCTGATCAGACTCAAGCGGCCGTAAGCTCGCAGATGACCCTCAATGAGGGGAGCTCTTAAGCCAGCTTGGTAGGTAACCCATGCTGTAGGCTAGCCAGTCCCTGTCCTGAAGGGACTGCGCAGCAGAAACGGAGTCTCGTTGTGCTAGGGCATAAGCCCGCCCTTGAGTTATACCGGCGCAGGCCGGGACCCACCGGCGGGCAGCCGCTAGCTGTCAGCCCAAAGCCAGTTATACGTTCCTGTTCCAAGGAACCGTTTCCCCTCCAGGGAGGCCATGAGGCGCCTCCACCCAGCACCGTTAGTGTTAGCTGTTTGCTGTTAAAAGCCGCAGGAAGGTGGCTTTACTGGTTCCTCAGGGGGCTCATGAGGCTATAACGCCAGAAGCCACCCACGCTAATGGCTAGCGTGTCACCGAGACCTTGGTCCGGGAATCCTCTCCCAAAAAGGCCCAAAGAGGCCTGACAGCATAATACACTGGCCTAACGAGCGTCCCAGCTCGGGGCTCACCCTCAGGCGGCCTGCAGGCAGGTGGCTTTACTGGTTCCTCAGGGGGCTCATGAGGCTATAGCGCCAGAAGCCACCCATGCTAATAGCTAGCTTGTCACCGAGACCTGGTCCGGGAATCCCTCCCAAAAAGGCCAAAAGAGGCCTGACCGCATAATACACTGGCCTACCGAGCGTCCCAGCTCGGGGGCTCACCCTCAGGCGGCCTAGAGCGGCCTACTTCCTGTCAGCCAACGTGCAAACTGTTGGGAGCTGTTGTGTTCCCGGGGCTCGCCTCCAGGGAGGCCTGTTTGATGCCTACGTACAGTCCGGTCTTTTTAGGGCGGCCCGGAGAGGCCTATTGCCGAATGGCAGTTCCCTATTAGATTGGTGACATACGGTGCTTATCCGATGGCAAATCCCACCGGATATCCCGCAGGGCCGGGAAACGACCATAGGACGGCCTGAAGCGGCCCGTCCCTGATAGCAGACTATGCTAGCCACCTGGCTAGCACCCGCGCACACTGTTGCAAGACCTGGGAACCGGGGCTCACCCTACAGGCGGCCTCAAGCGGCCTAGATCCTGTCAACCAATGGTCGGAACCCTAGGTCACCCCCTCAGGGGACGCCATGTGAGGCGTGCTGAAACTCAGCGAGCCCTTAAAGTCGGGCTGACAGTGGCTGTCTGCTGGCTGATGAGGACTGGGTATCCAGTCACTACCTGGGGACTCATCCCCAGGGAGGCCGTTAGGGGCCTACTTATGACGAGGTTTCTACTGCAACCGACATCGTTGGGGAGAACCCTCCCCGCTCACATGGGCCACGACGTCGGAACTCACCCGCAGGGAGGCCTACTGAGGCCTACCACCTGACCCAGAGTTAACTGCCCGGACTGCCTCGGCTGGCGTCTCCCGCCAGCCAGCCTTCTATAGTCGGTCCGCCCCAGCGGCCCATAGCAGCCTTCTGCGACGGCGCAGTCTCTCAGGCAGCGCCTACCAGCGTGGACCTAAAACACAATGCCCACAGCAGTGCACTCAGCATAAAGCGCCTTGAACCCTCTAAAGCGAGGGGAGTACAACTTACGCCACCTGCCTCCAGGGCGGCCGTCTGGTCGGCCAGCGGTCCGCCGTCCGCGCAAGGGCATCAGCCGTGACAGTGTTTCGACTCCAGGGGAGCATCCTACCAACCGATGCTTTCAGATGGTTGCGAAGTACAGCTCGACCCGAGCCTAAAAGGTGAAGCAGAAGACACAGAGCAAAAAGTGAAAGATATTGAACACACACACATAACCGGCCATTTCTTGAACCAAGCCGGGGGGGCCGCCCAGAAGTGGCGGCCGCACTAGCTCTGGGGGGCGGGGCTAGCAAAACCAGTCTAACTGCGCACCGCGAAGAGACGCCTACCCCGTCCCCACGACCACTGGCTGAGTCGCGATTCATTCTGCTACACACCTTTATGCATTAATAATAACCCCCAAATGCAGAAGAGGGGTGGGCATTGGCCGGACGACCCTACTGCGGGGAGGCCGGGTAGGGATATAAAGCTCCTGCGGGACTCCCGACAGGAGCCCGGGGCAACTGCCAGGGCGATATGCCACCGCGAGACGCCACCGTCATCCCATCAACAGCCTAGGCCAACTTGATGCACTAGCATCGGTCTGATAATCCCACACACAACGGCCCTAAACAGGGCTGGGACAGACCTTACTGTAGTTCATGCGCTAGCCTAACCTCACAAATTCATCTAGATATTTCACTAGCAGAGGTGCCAACGCTACCCAGAGGTGGCTACAGCTAAAAACGTTCGCCAGGAGAACATACGTCAGTTTATATCGCCGCTACATGCCCGCGGCCTGTGCGGTGGCCTCAACTGCTCATATTACACATATCCAGAAGAGAAACAGCCTTATAAACTACTGTTGCTACACTAGCAAACATACAGCCTACATAAACACACTGTGTTTATACCAAACATCGTTCTAGCCACCTTTACCGGGGAACTACAGGCCCACTGTTACACTTTTCTTCATCTTTTGTAGACAAAATATCCCTCAGGGAAGCATAGAGTCCAAACATACGGCATTAAAAAGAAGAATGTTTGCCCTAAAAGGGGACTCACCCGCTGTCTTCAGTGCCTCATCGCTTCATGTAACATGCATGCTTCGGCGCACTAACCTGAGGGTGGGGCGCTTCATTCTCAAACAAGGCCGATTTTGGAGGCGGCCGCGAAATCCCGCTATTCCCAGAGACGATGCACTGTGTGCGGGCAGAGCACACACCGGCCTGGCAGGCCGTCAGAGTCTCACATCCGCTCATCATCGGCCCCCGCGGCCTGGTGTGAAGCGCGCCCGGGGAGAGAAAAGAACATAACAGAAAAACAAAGGAGGGGACACATTTACATCACTTCCGCGCCCTCGGGGGCGGAGACTCACCACCCCGCTTCCGGCGCTGGAAGCGGCTCTTCTCCCCGATGTCCCTCCTCCTGTTGCGGGTGTCCCGCCTCTTCTGCGTCCTACTCCTCCACGGAGGGGGCGCCCGAGAGGCTACGCTGCTGCGTTGGCCCAATCGATGATCCTCGGACCTCGAAGGGCTAGGGACACCCTCCTGCCTGGGCGCCGCCCCGGACCTCAGCGGAATACACGTTCTATATGCCGCTGAGCGCGCCCTCGCCTCTCTGAACTTTCCCACCACCGCCTCGACGGAGGTGCCGAAAAGCTCAGAGGGCGAGACCGGGGCATCAAGGAGAAAAGCCTTTTCTTTCCCCCCGATGTCCGCCAGGTTCAGCCACAGATGCCTCTCCGTGGCGACCATAGCCGCCATCGACCGTCCGATGGCGACTGCTGTGTGTTTGGCCGCCCGGAGAGAGAGATCCGTGGTGCGGCGCAACTCAGCCATCGCATCAGGGGGTAGGCCCTCCCCCTGATCGAGGTCCCTCAGCAGATCGGCCTGATAGGCCTGCAACACTGCCATTGTGTGCAAGGCCGCCGCCGCCTGACCCGCCGACGTGTATGCCCTGCCGTTAAGACGCGAGGTCGTCTTTAATGGTTTAGACGGCAGGGCTGGAGCTCTTAGTGTCGATGGCCGCCCGGACGCGAGATAGTTCGCGAACGTCTCATCGATGGGCGGCATCGACACATACCCTGCCTCGGCCAATCCCTCGACATCAGCGAAGTTAAACCGCTGATGCCGATGGATTCGCGCCGAGTAGGGTTTCTTCCATGCCCCCACGACCTGCTCGTGAAGGTCGGGGAGGAATGGAAGGCTCCCGGGAGCTGGGCGGCTATGGTCGGGGAGAAACCGATCGCCCAATCTGTCAGGGCGGGCGGCCTCTCCCCTGGCTCTCTGCCACGGCAGCTGAAGTCTCAGCGCCGCGCGCCCCATCACATCGTACAGCTCCCCATACACGGGGCAGGATGGCTGGGAGGATTCAGCCTCAGCTTCATTTTCCCCCTCCACAGCCATCCTCTGATCGACCGGAAGAGCGTGGGCTGACGACGAGGAGGAGTCTCCATCCGACTCCTCCTCCGTCAGCCTGCTCTCGCGACCTGGCTGATCATCCGCGAGAACTGTACTCTCCAGACGATGAGCCAGGTCCATCTGGGAGCCCCAGGACAGACGGTGCCGCTCAGCCTCAGCTTGAGCGGGACCGCTCCCAGATGCTGGCTCTTCTTCCCTCGAGAAGAAGGCCAGGCGAGAGCGGAGCGTCCTCAACGGAAAACGCTCGCAGTTCGCGCAGGAGGCCCCCTCGAGAACCTCCCACGCGTGCTCTTCCCCCAGGCAGAGCACACAAAGGGTGTGTGTGTCCTCAGGCGTAATAAACCTGGGACACGGATCAGCGCATTTCCTGTACGCTCCCTTCACTTTGCGTGTGCACTTCATTCTGACTTTCCAGCGAACCAGACAAAACAGTCCCTGAAGACGAAAGGATGTTGTCATGTTGGCACGGTGCCTTTTTATACTTCCTGGTCGCACGGTGATGACATCACCAGCTGCCGACGGTCAGTAGGATTGTGATTTGATAGCGATTTCAGACACCTGTCACGCTGAAGGCGTTCCCCCGTAGCGTCAGCTGACGCAGCGCGAGTTCCCTTTCGAAAGGGAACTGTCTGTGGTGAAATGGGCCGAGCAAATTAATAACTTTTAATTAAATTGTTGCGGTATCCAGTTATAGATGAACATGCCTCTTGACAGTTTGGAGTGGGAAGGGTATGTAAAGTCCCCACATCGCCTGCACAGCCTGGAACATAACATCTATTTCCATAATCCATTTTCACTATCCTCGTGTGACACATATTACATATTAATGATCCCAGCGATTGTGTCACAGTTGGTGTTATGTCGAGAATCGCCTGTTTTTCCGTGGTGTTTTTCACAAATAAGATTTACATTTGAAGGAGGAAACAATGTGTTTGAGACTCACGGTGTGTGTGTCTATATACTGAACTTGTTATTCCGCTATGTCATGGTTAATAAGTAAAACGTTTTTTTTATTTTTTTATTTTTTATTCTAGGGCACATTTAACAATTGTAGGCTCATTACAAAGAAGTAAATAATAAATTATTTGTTAATGGCAAGTCATGTTAATAAAGAGTCTACAAATGTTAGTAACACATTAGTTGATGTTAAAAACGTGTACACTTTACAGTAAGGTTCACACATCTCATTGATACATGTGTTGTTGATGGTAAGTCATGTTAGTCTACAAAATGTTAGAAACACATTAGTTAATTTAATACTATACACTTTACAATAAAGGTCACACAATCCTTTAAAGGGTTACTTCAGCGATTAGCATATGGCTTTGTATAAGTATGTAGAAACCCTGGCGTATATTCAAATGATTGTGCCCCCCGCATTATATTGAACAGACACGTTCAGTATTTAATTGTAGTGTAATTTCTCCAACTCAGTCACAGTAATCCAGTACCGGTGGCTGCAGGCACCACATTCAAAAATAATTTCACATTTCTACTACATGACCCAGTTTAAATACAGATTCATCGTCCCAGCGCTGAAGTACCCCTTTAATAAATGCTTTATTGAATATAAGTAATGAGTGTAAAGTGTGTATAAACATGAACAGCCCATTGATGTTCATATGGTTTCCACTTTAGAATTATGTTTACCAACAGCCCAAAATCAATGCCTTATCAAATAATGTTGATAAGGTACACAACAGCATTGTTACCTTTAGAGTAAGATGGTTAGAAATTTTCATCTTTATGTCAACAGCTATGCAAACTAATGTAAATATGTACAGTAAGATAAACTTACAAAAACAGTGAAGCTGCAGACACTTTTCATGTTAGTTCATGTTAACTAATGCATTAACTAATTGGGCTGTTAACATGAACAGATGCATTAATATATTTGTGAGTTAATGTTAATAAGATTGACGAACAGAGGTGTTGTCCATGGTTAGTTTGTGTTAATTAATACATCGACTAATGTTAACTAATGCAACCTTATTGCAAAGTCTTACTGTGTAACTGTATATTCTTATTTCTATCTAATCTGCTTGATACTAACATTGCAATTTATAATTTATGAGTCTTCATGTGCAACTAATTATGGAAGGCAATGTTTGTTTCAAATATCCATGTCAAGTTGCATCATTATTTTATTACGAGCGCTCTTAGTCACTGTAGATTTGACTGGAAATTCTTATTGAAATGCAATGAACAGAAATTATCTCTATGTATGGTGTCCAATGTAATGGACAGATGTTTTCTCAAATACACTACTACTAACGCCTGAATAAAATCATTATTAGCTTTAATTAAACACTCTCTCTCTGATTGGTCAATCGTGACATTTAGTGGTCAGCACTGCATAACTGATTGCTTGTGCAGAAAACCTGTTTTACATAGTTGCATTTGATAACCACTTCAAAGGAGCATCAAAAATGTATTAATCTGTGAAGAAAATGACGTGCTAATTATCCTGCTTATTAGCAGGCTAATTCTTATCTGCAGACAGAGAATGAAGCAAAAACAAGAGGAAAGGAAAATGGAAATTCATGTTTTTGTTATTATTAGGCAAAACCCTTAATTATTTCAGGACAAATGCACAGAATGAGGTTATGAGCCATAATAAAATAGAACAGCAGCTCATGTGTTATTCTAGAATAAGAATACATAGCATTTGCTATATGTGTCTTTTTATATTTAACAGTCATCAGACAATATGCAAATGTTTGTTTTTGATTTTAAAGAATGTTCATTTGAATAATTTGTGTGAATTCTGTCCTCCAAACTAAGATTATAAACATAACATTATTTAAAAACACTATGTGCAGGTTTTCACTTTTTTTATTATTATTGAGGCATGTCCCATTTAATAGTATAATATTTCCTTTTTTCCTGTTTAAATAGTTGATTTGTACATGTTTGATTCATTTAAAAGACAGAATATGTTGATGATGTGCAATGTGTTGATGACGTGCAATGCAAGTAGAGCATCTCCACTTTTCCATCTTTTCCTTTAAAACACAAACTTGTCAGCATTGAGCATGACTTACTGGCGTTTGCTTTGTTTTTCTTTAAAACTGTGAAAAACACAATTATTCTAAAGAAGAATGCACTTCTTTAAAACTGTGCATTTTTTTAAAGAAATGGATATGGGCTTAGAGGTTTTAGTGTCTCAAAATAATTTTAAATTGACTTTTTTCTACACATTTCTGTTCATTATGTTGTATTCCTTTTTATATTCTCTATAAAATGGAGATGTTTAGGTTATGTTGTAGGGTTTAGGTATCTAAAACCAAACAAAAAATATATATAAAATGGTAAAATGGCAATTATTCAATGATCTGTTCTAGGTCTTTTTTGCTGTAAAAATTATGTTTACATTTAAATGTTGGCACCTTTCAGTCAATATTTTATATTTCAGCAAATATCCAAAAGAACAACCTGTTTTCTAACCTGTTTTATTCTTGTAAATGTTTCGTATCAGTGTATCCGGTTGGCAAAACTCAGAACACATCTTCAATTGTTAAGTAAACAACAAGTCTTCCAGAGTTGTGGCCAAAGCCGATTCGAAAGACCACCGTTCGCCAGCGTCTTTGTTTAAAAGTAGCATGCAACTCTGCCGGCAATATGTTAAGCCCGTCCACAAACTCTATACACGATGCGATTGGCCTGACCAGAATGCAACTAGATTTCTAGGCTCGCCGAAGACACAAACAGAAGTAGATGACTAAACCGCATTTAATAAATTTGACTTAAAATATAATGTCATTGAAATGACAATGGAATACAGTAATCAAAATATTATTTTAATGTTCATGAATAAGAATGTTTACACATTTGCATGTCTATTAATACGTCATTATTTTAGCATGCATGAAAACAACTGTAAATGTGCAACTTTACGTAAAAAACACATTGGGTTTGAATGGGCTTACTCTTAGAATCACAGAGGGCCGCATCTTTCCCTCAGTAGTGCACAAGCGAAAGTAAAGCAGTCCCCAGAGCCTCTGTTTACCAACCAAGTCGGATTTACTCCTTTCATACCCAGACATACGGAGGCTCACCTTCTCCCCCGGGGCTTTCATTTTGTCTCACATCCTAACTCCACTCTAGCCACAATCCGCTCAAAACTTACCAGACTGAGGGGCTTTTATGCAAATCTCTGCACCAAAAAACATAGTTACAAGCCCATTCCTCATTCTCAGAAATACACACTTCAAAAAGAAGCCATTTAATTCTCTGATGGCAAAATTGAGAACAGTTCCATTATTGCCCGTACCAGCTAGAGGGGACAACTTAAGGAGCTTGTCTGTAAACATAGCCGTACAAAACCGCTCTCAAGGAAAGCTTCATCAGACAGGGAATCATTTGCATTCTTTTAAACAAACGTTTTGATGGTGAAACAAACAGGCCCGTTCTGCCATGTTTGATCTCCATCATTTTCACAAAGCGCTGACACTAAGTACAAAAACAACTTAAGGTCATTTCTCCATGACTATGACAGACAATTATTCAGCTGCATTTTGCATGAGGAGCTATGGGGGCGGACACGGATGATGGGTGAATGGATACTGAGATTACCGCATCGTTTCAGCGGACTGACCAAAACAAAGCAGGATTCCTGTGTCTAATGGTGTCCAACGGAAAAGCTTTTGAATCAGATCACATTGAGGATAAATTAAGCATCTTGAAATGGAATGGGGAGAATGTGGCTCGGGTTGTAAAATGGAGACCACAGGCAATGGTAAAAGGGTCCGATTGGCAGCCAGATTCATCAAGTCATTGAAGCCATTCCTGAAATATGTCAAGCGGCCATTAGGAATGCTCTTCTGATTACTAAAAAGGGAATTGGGGATGGTGGGTTGTGGTCATTGCATATTAAATCTGAAAAAAAAAAAAAAAGACTTTCACCTTTCTAATCAGCCAGTTCAAATAACTAATTATATTCAGACTGTGGAACCAAAAATGAATATGTTTATATTCATTATGAATTAATGTTTCTTACCTCGTTGGCATACAACATTTCTTTGTCTTTTTTTCTTTTTTTTTTTGGCATTTAATGTAAACAATACTTAATTTATACTCTTAGGAAATACAGGTTCTTTCAGGTCCAAGGGACCTTTTCATTAATTGCTCAAAAAGTTATTTAGATTTTTAAAATTACCTTCACTAAGAGAAAAAAAGTAGTTTTTTGTTCAGTGAAAGGTTATTTAGGAAACCAAAAATGGGCAGCACCTACAAAATGGATCATGATCTGCATGCAAATAAATGTACGCCATTGGTTCTGGCTTCAGCCAATTGCCTTTGACTTACATTTCAAAATAAAATTTTGTAAATTACACATTGTTTATAGTTGATCTAAAACAACATGGGCAAGACTACTCTATTGCTTTGTTTTAAGTAGCGGGGGTGTCCTTAAGCTAGAGATTTATATGGTATAAGGGGCAGTGACGCTCATCGATCTCATTTTGTATGATCCTATTTACTGTTTATCTCCTGAATTGCCATTTTCTTTAGCACGCCATTCAGCTCAAATCCTACTTGTAATCAGTTTCATTGGTTAAGGTAAGGGTGTAGGGTAGGATTAGCATTTGTTGTTGAAGGGTAGGATAGTTGCATTGTGTATGAAATCAGCTTGTGATTGACATGACCAACAACATTTTTCGAATCAGCGGAGTTTGCTGGTTTGGTAGAAGAAAAAAAAGAAAAGAAAAACTTCACACAATCAATGTATCTGTCTGTCAATAGGAGGTAGCCACATCCTTGTTTGGTGCGCCCACCCCAATTTAAAGAGATTGCCAGGCTGCAGATCTGCTTTTTCCTGCTATCCACTTTCTCACTGATTTACGGTAGGTGCTGCTATTGCACATATTCTGAAATAGTATAGAATCTCCAGATAAAAACACAGGAGAAGATGAAACAGAAATAAGTGATTAAAGATTGCTAACGCAAATGTAAAATAATCCAAACATTAAACAGCATATACATTTTAAAATGTTAAACCCATGAAGAGGAAATGACTGTGTAGCTTTAAGGTCCTTTCACACCGGACGCATAACGAAAAAGCGTAACGAATAAGTGAATATTTCGCATGCGAATATTTCGCGTCAAAACCATTCACATCAGCCGCGTCACGAATTTGCGACATTTCAGAGCTCCAACATTCCAAAACATTTGCAGCGAAAGCTGAGAAAACATGGGCACTTCATCATTCAGTGGAGACAAGCTTTTCATTTTATTTAAAGGACCGAGAAGAAGGTTTGGGTGCAGAGAGTCTGAAGGGGAGGATGCTAATCTTGTACAGGAGCTAAAACTTTATCATGGCCGGTTCAGCACTTACTTTCTAAAGTCTGTGGGACAATTTGAGGATCTCCTCCAGAGACGGCAGTGCATCTGACGAGACAAACCGCGCACTTCAGGGAATCAATCGATCCGAGCAGATGTTCCCAGTCGAGTCACAATGTAAACATTTCAGTGCCACAGACGTAGCCTACTGATGGCAACATGTTCACTTTCCATAATCGTGGACACAATGTAAAAAAAAAAAAAAAAAAAAAAAACTATTTATAAAAGGTTATAAGATATTGTGTCTGTAGCATACAGTGGGCAAACACAGCTGCAGCTGTTCAGCTTACAGTTGTAATCTCATGAGAAATGCCATGCCTTGCAAAGGTTAAAGTTGATTGAATAGCTCGTGACATCAACTGGACATTTCGTCATCTTTGTTTCCTTTTATGTGATTGGTTGAAGCCGTTTTTGTCGCCGCTAGAGTAAAAAAAAATCGGCATCGAAACGGAAAAAAAATAAATGCCGTTTTTTTCGCCTCAGCACATTCGCGTTCGGTGTGGAAGCGCTCATTACACAAACAGCTGTTCGAAGAAAAAAAAAACCATTATAATAACAAATTATTCGCACGTCAAAATCGCGTCCAGTGTGAAAGGGCCTTAAGGGGTGTTGTGGACTCGTTCGACTCAATCTATGTTTTGAACATTTTTGTTTAAAATGTTGCTTTGTTTTTTAATGAAACCCACATTTGATAATAAAAGGATGCATTAAGCTACAATATGTACAAGTGGTTAATAATATTTAAATCAAGATACAGTATATTCAGTATATAGAGTATATTATCATGCAAATTATAATTTTACAGGAAGACAACACAAAAATAGGCTTTTTAACTTGAACATTTAATAACACTTATGACTTTCAGTCTGAAAGTACTCATATGCCATTCATTTATCAGTGTTTGTGTATACTGAAAGAATCAGCTCTTTGTTCTGAGTGACTGATGGCTGCCAAGTGCAGCTTGTGTCACCGGGAAGCTGAGCCACAGCCTATCACTTCCAACTGTTCTTTCTATGGTCACACGACATGAAATCAATACGGTGCGTTCTGCAGCTGATAGGGACACAGTGAAAAAGAAACATTCCTTTGAACTGACTGCACTATATTTAAGTCCACGGAAGCACATAGCATGACTGAATGACAAATCGGAAATTATGCTTAAAATCAGGCAAGTGGATTATTTCAGTCTTCATCTTTATAGCATTATTATATATTATTATATTAGGTATTGGCATAGCATGATCTCATTATATTAATTGTACGCCAGTTTGTACAAAAACTGAGATATACATTAGGTAACACTTTATTTTAGGGTCCATTTCTTACTATTTGCTATTAGCATGCATATTACAAGGATGCTGGCTGTGTGTTAGTACTTATAAATCACATATTAAAGGGATAGTTCACTTTAAAATGAAAATTCTGTCACCCTTTACTCACCCTCAAGTTGTTTAAAACCTGTATGAATTAACTGGAGCCAATTGACTTCCATAGTAGGGGGAAAAAATACTATGGAAGTCAATGGCTCCAGTTAACTGTTTGGTTACTGACATTCTTCAAAATATTTTCCCTTCTGTTCAGCACAAGAAAGAAATTCATACAGGTTTGAAACAACTTGAGGCTGAGTAAAGGATCAGAGAATTTCCATTTTAAAGTGAATGTCTTATCCCACATCCCATACCTAATGCCTAAACTTAAACACTACAAAACTACTGTAAATACTGTTAACGAAAAAGTCATAGTTAATAGTGAACTACTATTCTTAAAATATATATTATCTTAAAACTAATATTTTATAACTAATGATGCTCACTGTACATTCATCTGAATATTACTTTTTTGTATTGTTGAGATATTTTGTGTTTTGGCTTGAAAATATATATGTAAGTAAAATGTAACTACACAAAATGATTTGTAAAAATGCTACATGCATTTCAAGATGTCCATATTGTACATTTCAGCATATATCAAAAAACCTACATATGAAAAAAGTGTTGTTCTATATTGACAGCTATTTAAAAGTAACTGTGGAACATGACAACATGTTTGTTGCACTGAAATGGGAATAACATCGGGAATACTGGTCTGTTCCTAAGATTCACAAGTTCACAAGATACTGTTATTTCTCAAATAAAATATTTTTTTGAAAGATTATGGACGTGGAATGATCACTAGGTATGGTACCATTTAACATTTCAGGCAGTGTATTGTTTGGGTAATGGTGACGCTAGAAGAATTGAAATGTTAATGAATTCCGCGTTTTATATGAGGAACATCTGTTTGAAGCTCTGATTTATTTAGTGGTATACATCAATGGCTCATGTGATAGATTTTAAATGTCATCGTAAGCATCCCTCTGAGCATTCCTTGAGACTGTTCCTTAAAAGCCGAAACAAACGTAAAAGAGGCTAAAGTGATTTCAAGAATGAGACAAGCAGTCCCAGAAGACCCAGTTTAAGTAGGGCTCCTTTGGTAAAGCACTCATACGCGATACCTACAGTTGTGACCATTGTTCAAAAATCTTGCTTCACCGAGCTCACTGTCTGTGACTAAGAGCCTTTGGAAAGCAGTGGCTTATTCCATGCGTTCCTGAGGGAGTATATGTCGCATATCAGATTTAAAATCAGATGGGTGTTATTCTTTGAGGAAACCTCACCACATAGGATAGTAACCTAGAAAGGTCTCAGAACTGCAAAACAGACATTCCTTTATTTTTAAGTTATAATAAAAGCTTATCAACCGCATCTTATACAAAGTGTGGGAGTAGAACTAGCTCATGAAAAATCTGATAACACAGCCTTAAGCCATTTCAGAGGTCATAACGCGCAAGGCACTGCTTTCTCTTTAGCGCTGTGATTCTCTGTGTGCGCGTACATCTTATGAACCTGTCACTCACCCCTTTGGCCTTAATGGCAGGGAAAAGAGGAGGCTTAAGCTTGTGGTAATATCTCCAAAGGTCATTCTACAGCTGATAATGCATTCATCAGCGCTAAAGAAAATTAACTATATAATTTCATGTCCGTAGTTTTAATGTGGAGATGAATTTGTGCCATAGACCATGGGAGAGCAATATGCCATTAGTTTTGGTTGGCCAAGTGAGAGTGCTTTCAATTTGTCTAATGCATACCTGTGTCTAACAATTGTAAAGTTAGAAAGGGTTTGGGGGTTTTAAACCAATATGTACTTTATGGCATGCAACTTTTTAGTATTGCAAAACTATGATTTACAGGCAGCTGGATGTGAAAAGTTGTGTGTTTAGAAAAGGAACGTAAAAGGTTTCTATTCTCTGTTTTCTAGTTGTTAGTAGTGCATTTCTATAGCAGAAAAAAAATCATCTTGATTAAGGAAAATGTTATTATGGACAATATTAGGATCATTTAAGTCGTCTTCGATAAATGATGACATTATAAAAAAATGCCCTTTTTATTTGCAAATTTGAATTTGCTCTTTTTCATGCATTCCTGGATTGTAAAAACCTTTTATTTTATGTCTTAAATAAGTTTTTTGATTAATTTGTGATTTTTTTAATATATTTATTTTTTGAATGTTGCTGTATTACATGTGTATAAAAAATAAAAGTAAAATAAAAAAACATCAACACAAGTCTCAACTGTTGAATTTAAGGCAAGCAAAAACATCTTGGTTACGTATGTAACCCTCGTTCCCTGAAGGAGGGAACGGAGACGTACGTCAGACTTAGACTGACGAATTGGGATCACTTCTGGGAGCCCCTATCAGCTTCGAGATATAGAAAACGGGCCAATGAACATTGGCGTGCGTGTTTTGCATATCGCACCCCACCCCGCTGCGCGGGTATAAAGTGGAAGCGTTTGCCACACACTGTTGTTTTTCACTGAGGAGCCGAACCCGTGGCTCAAACTGCAGTGATGGTACAGCAACTGTGGCGACGGGACCTACATCTCCGTTCCCTCCTTCAGGGAACAAGAGTTACATACGTAACCGAGACGTTCCCTTTCAGTCGGTCACGTTCGACGTACGTCTGACATAGACCGGCGAATTGGGATCCCTATGGAAAACGCCACAGTTACTAATACTTCCAGCTCCCTGCGGGGGTCTGACTGCCACGGATTGCGGAGGACTCAACAGGGTCCGCCATTTTGGGGAACTCGACTGGAGCATATAAGCGCACATATCCGTTCCATGAGGAAGGGAGTGGCGCAGCAAGGCGACACTAGAACGGGCACTTCGGTGCTACCGACTATGAGAAGTGAGTACACAGGAAGATACCGGTTCTACACGTAGGCTATAAAATCTAGCGAACGTGTTGGGTGTCACCCAGCCCGCAGCTCTACAAATATCTGTCAGCAAGGCGCCACAAGCCAGCACCCAGGGAGAGGCTACACCCCTGGTGGAGTGGGCTCTAATCCCGAGCGGGCAGGGCACGCCTTGGGACTCATACGCCAAGACAATGGCATCCACTATCCAGTGGGCCATCCTCTGCTTGGAGACAGCCTTTCCCTTATGCTGTCCTCCGTAACAGAGGAAGAGCTGCTCTGAGGGCCTAAAGCTTTGAGTTCTGTCCACATAAGTCCGAAGTGCTCGGACAGGACAGAGAAAAGCCAGGGCTGGGTCTGGCTCCTCCGAAGGCAGCGCTTGCAGGCTCACCACCTGGTCCCGGAAGGGAGTGGTGAGAACCTTGGGCATGTATCCAGGCCGGGGTCTCAAGATTACGTGAGAGTAGTCCGGCCCGAATTCCAGGCAAGATTCGTCGAACGAAAATGCCTGCAGGTCCCCTACCCTCTTGATATAGGCCAATGCCGTCAGGAGTACTGTCTTTAGAGACAGAATTTTTAACTCCGCTGACTGCAAAGGCTCAAAGGGAGGTCTCTGAAGTGCACTGAGCACCAGAGACAGGTCCAAAGAAGGTGTAGAGGGAGGGCAAGGCGGATTTAATCTCATCGGGCCACTCAGGAACCTAACGATCAGGTTGTGCTTCCCCAAAGCCTTACCTTCTACTAGTTTGTGATGGGCAGCGATTGCGGCCACATACACCTTGAGGGTGGAGGGAGACAGCCTTCTCTCCAACCCGTCCTGTAGAAAGGAAAGCACGGCCCCGACCGAACATCTTCGGGGGTCTTCTCGACGAGAAGAGAACCAGTCGGCAAACAGGTTCCACTTCAACGCATAGAGGTGCCTCGTAGAGGGAGCTCTAGCGGAAGTGATGGTGTCTACCGCGGTCCGTGGCAGGCCACCTAGAACCTCCGCGTCCCGTTCAGGGACCAGACATGGAGTTTTCAGAGGTCTGGACGCGGGTGCCAGAGGGTGCTCCGTCCCTGAGTCAGGAGGTCCTTCCTCAGAGGAATGGGCCAAGGAGGTGCTGTCGCAAGGAGCTATAGTTCCAAGAACCATGTCCTGTTGGGCCAGTATGGCGCCACCAACAGGCCCTGCTCCTCGTCCTCCCTGACCTTGCACAGTGTCTGTGCAAGAAGGCTCACTGGTGGAAACGCATATTTGCGTAGGCCCCGGGGCCAGCTGTGTGCCAGCGCATCCATGCCGAGGGTTCCCTCAGTCAGGGAATAAAACAACTGGCTATGGGCCGTGTCCAGGGCGGCAAATAGGTTTACCGGTTTACCGAATCAGCTGGACCACCTGGGGATGGAGTCTCCACTCTCCCGGAAGCACTGGCTGCCATGAGGGCTCGTCGGCCGCACGATTGAGCTGGCCCGGAATATGAGTGGCACAAAGTGACCTCAGAAACTTCTGACTCCATTACAGGAGGTGGCGGGCGAGTTGTGACCTGCGACCGGAGCGTAGACCACCCTGTTTGTTGATGTACGCTACAACTGCAGTGCTGTCCGTACGGACCAAAACGTGCTTGCCCTAGATCGGCGTGCTGACGCGGCTCAGGGTAAGATGAACTGCTAACAACTCTAGGCAGTTGATGTGCCATTGCAGTTGAGGCCCCGTCCACAGACCTGAAACTGCAAGCCCGTTGTACATGGCACCCCAGCGGGTGGATGAGTTATCCGTGCAGACAATCGCATGCCTGGATACCTGTTCTAGGGGCACCCCTGCCCGTAGAAACACAGGGTCCGACCACAGGCTGAAGGTTTGGTGGCACCTCGGTGTAACTAAGACACGGAGGCATCCACTGTGCCACGCCCACCTCGGGACTCGGCCGTGTAGCCAGCGTTGAAGCGGTCTCATATGGAACACCCCGAGCGGTGTGATCGCCGCTACGGAAGCCATATGCCCCAGGAGCCATCTGAAATTATTTCAGTGGGACCGCCATCCTGCGTTTGAATGAATTCAAGCAGTTCAACACCGACTGGATGCACTCCTTGGTGAGGCGCTCTGTTAGGGCGACCGAATCCAGCTCCATACCGAGAAAAGGGAACCTCTGCACTGGGCAGAGTTTGCTCTTCTCCCAGTTGACCCGAAGCCCCAACTGGCTGAGCTGCTCGAGCACCATAAGCCCGAAGGGTGGGACCTCATACTAATATGCTCGTCCGTCGAACACAGAGCGTAGAAATGGTCTGTGTCACGGGAGAAACGAGACATGAAAATACGCGTCCTTCAGGTCGATCGCTGCAGACCAATCTTGGGGACGGATGCACCTGAGGATGCGTTTTTGCGTTAATATTCTGAACGGTAGCCTGTGAAGGGAACGGGTCGAGAACCGTAGATCCATGATCGACCGTGACCCGCCGCTTTTCTTGGGTACAGCAAAGTACGGGCTGTAAAGCCAGTCTTCATATCGGCTGGAGGGACCGGCTCGATCGCGTCCTTCGCCAGTAGGACTGCGATCTCCGCCTGAAGCACCGGGGCGCGCCACTTCAACACAGAGGTGAAGTGAGCACCCCTGTGCTTGGGGGGACGCAGGGCGAACTGAATCGCATAGCCGAGTCTGATGGTGCGGATGAGCCAGCAGATCTTCATCCCCAGAGGACTGAAACTCCCCCTCCGATGCAGCGATCGACATCTGCTCATCCGCGGGTGCCCCAAAGGACACCTTCGGCCGCGCATATGGGGGGCCGACGGGTTCCCCCGGAAGCACCATCGGTTGCGGCACTTGTGTGGGATTAGGGTCCCACGGAGGCTCACTCGACGGGTTGTCCTAACCGTGATCCTCAGGTCACCCCGGCCATCCGTCAAAGTAGGTCTATCCTGCTGGGCGATATGCAAAGCACGCACAGCAATGTTCACTGGCCCGTTTTCTATATCTCGAAGCTGATAGGGGCTCCCAGAAGTGATCCCAATTTGTCGGTCTAAGTCCGACGTACGTTGAACGTGACTGACTGAAAGGAAATGGCGATTTATGCCAGTTAAAAAGAAAGTGTTGAGAAACATGTTTGTAGAAGGTGTTTATGTAAAAATAGTACAAATCCAGCAGGTTAATTGATTATCATTATTATAGATGAATGCATGATCGTTATCTTTTGCAGCAATTGGTTTTTATGTAAGATTCCCTGTAAAATTGCCTAGGGTTTTTATTTTATTTTTTATTTTATTTAATTCTAATATTTTTTAGTGTTCTTTTTTGGGGGGGATTTTTTTGGGATTTTTATATTTTACTATATTTTAACTGAAAAAAAAAAAAAAAAAAAAAACGTAACAAAAATCCACTTACCAAGCACATATTATTGAACAGTAGCAAATATATATATATATATATATATATATATATATATATATATATATATATATATATATATATATATATATATATATATATATTCTTTATCGATCAACCTTCAGTTAGTGAAGGCAGGATAGGCGTGCTGAATTACACACAACAGTAGCGTGCTCTTTCTCTGTCACACGCACAGCCAGTTCTCCTTGTCAGTTTTGGGCAGTAGCGTGTTTTAAAACTTCAAAATCAACTTACATGACTCAAAATCAAGTAATTTAAGCATGTCAATGTCAAATTTAATCATAAAATGTAATTTCCAAACCGGAAAATTGTGGCCAGTGAAAATGCTGAGTGGCTAGTAACTTTGGAAAACCACTAGCCACAGTGTATATATATATATATATATATATAAAATATCAGATTTAATTTACTGAATGAGATCTGGTATGTGAAAAACATACAAAAAAATGGCTTGACTACAGAATATCTGCAACATCCAGGGTCTCATAATTATCTCATTTACTTGGAAATGTGATCAAAAACAGTCAACAATGGTGTCTGTTGGCAGTGACCATGTTGTGTGGTCTTGGCATACTAGGCTGTTGTAAAATATGTAATTGCTTTGAAAATGTGTTGCAATTTAGCTACAGTGGGTCTCAGAGAGCTCACAATTAATTATTTACTTTTAATATCTTCATAAAGTAGGCAACTGAATGGAAATAATGTCAGTCACTTTATATAAGGATCAACATTTTGCGACCAGTTGGGTCCTGCAAAGTAACACTGTGGAGGTGTTAATGAATGCAGAAGGGGGTAATGACCGAGATGGATCTAAGAATTGCTGGTGGAGGTCAGTCCACATGTGCTCTGGATCAGCTCAACAATATGAACATGTTTTCATGGCATATTTATATATGCAGACCCTTATTGACACATTTGAAGAGAGGAAGGCATATTATCTGTATAATGAGATAATTTGGTTTGAGTTCAGTTTTACTAGTATTCTGTTTATTTATTTGTATGATTCCATTCATTGTTAATATTAGCTAAATTAGCTAAAATAAGATGCAATGTTAACAAAATAGCTAGTTCTAATTTTTGACAGTGTGCTCATGTTAAGATTAGAAAAAAATATTGGAAAATACGTAAGGGGACAATTAAATACATGCTTGAGTTTTAAAAATATGTTTTAATTTGATCAGGAATGTATGTTTAATGCCGTTGGTTTACAGTGGTCCCTTTTGTGTAACCACACTGTAAAAAAAAAAAAAAAAAAAATATTGGTGACACTTTAGTATGGGAAACATATATTCACTATTAACTGCGACTTTTGCCCCAATAAACTCCTAATATACTGCTTATTAATAGTTAGTTAAAGCTTTTTTGTAGCATTTAAGTTTAGGTATTGGGTAAGATTAAGGGATGTAGAATAAGGTCATGCAGAATCAGGCATTAATATGTGCGTTATAAGTACTAATAAACAGCCAATATCCTAGTAATATGCATGCTAATAAGCAACTAGTTAATAGTTAATATCTAAACCTTAAAATAAAGTGTTAATAAAATGTTGGTTTAACTCAAAAAAGTAAGTAACCAGGTTGCCTTAAAGAAAAATTTAGTTTATTGAAATTAAAAAAATTGAGTTGATACAATGAAGAAAATTGGTTTAATAGAAACTCAAATAGTATTGTATTTGAACCACACACACTCACACAAAGTAAATTTTGCATGTTTCACTGCACCATCATCATCCTAAAACACACAATTACCTAATATGCTTACAACATATTTTAATAATATTTGAATAAAGGTTGTTGATTCTGTTATTTATTAACTCAAATTTGTAATTTCAATGAACACAACATTTTAAGGCAACCAGGTATCTTATTTTTAAAATATGTTTTACAGTGCATAGTGCAGCATTATAATTCAGTTGTGTAACATTAAATTGAAGTGGATGAATGAATATATGAAATTTAATGCCTGAATCATGTCAGGGAGCCATTATAAAATTGACTTTGAAACTATACTTAATCGGGTCACTTAAAATGTATACATTCCATGATGTCAAAGTTACATGAACAAATGATGTTTGTTTAACTCAATTGATTCATGTGGGACCGATGTAGACAATTAAATCATATGAATCCAACACACCTTTTTTTTTTCAGTGGTGAAAGTTCTGGGACCATGCAGCACCTGCCTCTGAATGTGTATATTGTATTACCTGACATATCTGCTGTTCTCTTTTTCCTAGCGAGGGCCTTATTTACAAATTCTCAGAAACCACAAAAAAACAAAACACCCACAAACTCCCACCGTACCATATAAAAAGGCTATATTCTTCCTCTTCAGAGAAAATTTGCATATCGGCTGTCAGTTTCTGGATTTCTAATGTGCAAAGTACGTTAAAATTTAAAGCAGGCGAATGGAAAATAGATTTGAGACTAGTACTTACATGGTAATTCAACTGGTGCAGGAATGATGAATCAATAGTCTAGCAGTAACATCTTTGACGATGCTCTCATCTATAATGTATAACTCATGCATGTGTAATGAATCAACAAATAATTTGTATTATATTACAGGTCTTGTTGCTCCTTAGTACCATGCAGCAGTTACAATGCATTAAGATGAGCGTGAATTATTGTATTGTGGCATGAATATATGTAGGCTATTGCGTTGTTAGAATATATCACACGCTAAATAGGCACCGTCTTAAGAGCTACAAAATCAAATAAAGTTGTAGAAAACTCAAGGGATATTAGCCAGTACTAAAAGGGTTGACCCCATAAAGAGTTGTAGCCTAATTATGATTTCATTAAAGTGTTTATTCAATGGAGGAATAGGGAGGAGATTAAATTGAATTGTTGGATAAGATGATGGCAGTGTTGTACTGAAGCTCGGCGTTGAGTTGGGGTTTCATTCTATTTCTAGGTTAATTACATGGAGCCTTCACTTCAATTGTCAGAGGAGGAGCATCGCTTAACCTAAATTACACCAAAACCCTGAAGAGAAATTGTCTCATCCATGTAAACCCAAGTCCTCTCCCTCTCGCTCATCTATCTCTTCCCCTGCCTAAGATGCACCACCATCTCGATCCCAGCACACGTCGCAATCATTACGCTTACTCCAGCCACAAAACGCACACCGCAGAGGCTAGTCTCAGACTAGCAACAAATCACACCCACGATGGCATGCCTTCAATTTTCCTCCTCAAACAACGGTTGTGTACACAGATCATTCAAGGTTTGGAAAATGCAACAAAACGTGATTTGAACATCAAGCGTCGGACCATCTGGGCCATATTACAAGCGCCAAATAATGGCGGCCTTCATTGCTCCGCTAATGCATGTTGTGTTTCACTTAGATCTCCACGCGATGATATTTTCAGGCAGCCGCCATCTTATATATCCCTAAACCACAAAGAAAAGGCTCCATTAAAATTTCACAGACAGGGCTGCCGGGCCTGTGGTTCGCTGATGGAGGATCTCCAGTCGCCACACGCCATTCATTGCACCTGCTTTTGTTGCTATCAAGGCTGGTCTAATCCCTGACCTTACAAAGGCTTGTCATTAAGATTGAGATCTTCAACACATAAAAAATTTATTTAAAATCAATTCCGCAACCTTCCTATGCAAAGGCTGGTCCCTTAACTAGACTATGAGAGCAATACGCAAGCTAATTGGCATCACTCGGGCACGTTCTGAATTAAGCTTGTTTATGTCGAATCGCTCGTTAATTGTAAACTGGTTATTAATATGCATGCTTTTATTGGTGTTCCATGCAGAGGAATCATTACGTTCAAGCATTGTGTTCTGTCTCCTGTAATTTAGTCAAGGAGCACTTAGTAAGTTCCTTTCCTCCATTTACTTGCAATTATCAATGGGAGTTAAACGCAGTGGTCTGATCCCTTTAAATTCATGAGTTCCCTCTAAGAAAGAAAGAGAGCATTTTTCTTACAATTGGTCCATTGGTCCGAAAGAAAAGAAAGGCAGATGGCATAAAAAAAAGGCAAAATACATCAATGGGCTTTTTAAAAGCAAATAAGCACACAGAAACTACGCATATGTCTCAAAAAGAGAGTGTTTTTTTGTTGTTGTTGTTGAAACAAATGCATTTTTTCAACGCGCAGCCTCCGCAACCAAATTGCTTGATTTTTCAAACAAGATTCATCAAGACAAAAAAGTATTTTAATGTAACCCCTCCTCTCTTCGATTGTTCTTTCTTGCGTTCACCCTGTCTTCCCCCCATCTCTCTCTCTCTCTCTCTCTCTCTCTCTCTCTCTCTCTCTCTCTCTCTCTCTCTCTCTCTCGTTCTCTCCATCCTTCTCCTTTTCCCTGTGTGTGAGTGTGTACGGTTCATGAGCATGCATTGCAGCCGAGATCTATGGGGGGGGGGGGGGGGTCGACGACGACAATGTGATAAATTAGTTATGCATGCACACAACAAATTGATCCTGCTCTGTTCTGTCACAGAAAGCAGATGTTGCACGCAGTGATGTATGTGGATGAGCAGCATGACTACAGTGCATTAATATTATTTCTTATTCAAATGTAATGCAAAGGACAAACAGTGTCTCTCATTCATGGCAAGATGTGCAAACAATAATAAGCTGTATTTTTCCATTGCTTGATGTATGAACTAATACATCACAGAATCAGGGAGGCAAATTTGTTTAGTTTTTTTTTTTTTTGCCTTCTATAAAGACACATTTTTAGGATAAGCCATTTTCTCACTGAACGTATTTTCCTCCTCATTAGAATACATTTGTTTACGATGTGACACACGAAATTATTGTCTGTTTTGCATTTCCCTTCTGATTTTTTGTATTACTCAATACATTGCTGTGAGACATTTTGATAAATATCAGCAAAAAAAGAGTCATTTTCTAAATTTTAACTTCCATTTACTGCAACTGGATCGTTTTTTTGTTTTGTTTTTTTGTTTTTTCTTTCAGTGGTGTTATAGGAATAACAAGTTAGCAGCATGCCATGAGCATATTCGTCAATGAAATGCAATGTGTATGTAAACAGCATAAAAATCTGAAGCAATCAGGAAGCAAGAGCCGGTATGATTATGTTCCAGTGATGACTAAACAAAAGTCATAAACAGAATGAATAGCCCGTTGTCAGAATCTACAAAACCTCTTGGAATATCTGTTAAAAGGATGAATAAATGTCCAAAGGTCTTTTTATATCTCATTAAAAGTCACATCCAGCAACATCTGGACAGTTGGCATTAGATGTCCTTGGTATGCCATAATAATCGGTCCATATGTATATCAATCGAAGCCCCTTAATATTCTTCGAGGCTTTTTGTACATGTTTCCTCCGACATTTAACATTCAGCCCGGCACCATGGAAAACATCCAGTATTACAAAAGCGTTAGCTGTCACGGATTGGTGGAAGCGGGCTTCGGGACAGATGTATCCTTGCTGTCAGATATCTCCTTGGCCCCCTCACCTCATAATATTCCCCAAGGACATGGCATAGATCCACTCCATGATTGCAATCAACCTTGACTTCCACACAAACAAACAACTATCCTTCACCCTGACCATCGCCAAGCTAGCTCATGCCAGGCAATTCATGAGCACCAGCATTCATTGAATCGCTTCATCTCATCTAACTGAGAAACCCCATGGCCTGTGCGATTGACTCTTCCATGAGCCGTACAACAGCTCTGCAAGACTCAGAGCTGACAATAACAGAGAGCTTGGTGAGGCCAGCGTGCATCAAGCTCTGAAATCTTTTATTTCAGCCTCTCTCCTTATAGTCGGATGTATACCCCTAACGCTTACCCCTGACGGTAGGAGTCATTCACATTTGGAGAGACAGGCGGTATTACCTTCCTCCTCTTATTTAGGAAGAAAGGGTTTTATAGCTGCCTGACACAAAGATAGTATCCAGTTCAGATGGCC
The DNA here is from genome assembly GCF_024679245.1 of Pseudorasbora parva. Lineage (NCBI taxonomy): Eukaryota > Metazoa > Chordata > Actinopteri > Cypriniformes > Gobionidae > Pseudorasbora > Pseudorasbora parva. The sequence goes on from NC_090182.1 coordinate 30,832,830, forward strand.
TAAATCCTTACATATTCCATTCGATCTCAAAGTCCTTCATAATTCATGGCACTGACCGTATTACTACCCACTTTTGTTTATGTTTTTTTCACCACGGTGGAATGACATGCTGACGATCATCACGCCTGAAGGGTGTTTTCGTTTGAATGCCGGCTTGCTCTGCCGGGTTGAGCCGAGGTCTTGAATGTTGCATTTGAAGGTGAAGGTCAAGATATGAAGCTCCTTTCAACCTCACACACCTCCGTGCCTTTGTTCATCATGTTCAATAGATGATGCCGGCTAGCCAGTGTAGGATGAAAGTGTCCGGCTATGTGCCGGGATGTCTTGATGTATAGGAAATAATAGGCTTCAATTATAGCTGATGATAATTTAATCATCCTGTTAGAGATAGGCAAGAGTGGTGAGCCGAACGTAGTGTGCATTGGTAACAGACTAATGATCGCTAATAACGAATACAAGGTTATAGTTTCTAAAACATCTTTTGAATGCAAGCCTGTTTATTCGACCCGTGTCCATCAGTATGCTTACAGAGAAGTAACTTTGATTGTCTGAATAATACGCAGCCTCTGCATAGCATGACAGAATGTTTAAGAGGGCAATGAATGCCTGGAGGAAGGGGGGACAGTAACAAGTCATTCTTTAAAGGCAAGTTGGATAATACAGAGGCATGGTCATGTTTTATAGGGAAGAAAGATCAATCCTCTCTGAAAGAACTTGAATGTTAATATACTGAGGCACACCTTGCAATTTACCTCCCTGGTCTTCAGCACCGTTCCCTGCCAAGCTGTGCTAGACTGATAAGGTATATTAGTGTGTTCTTTCCTCCAATGATTTCTCTTTGTGCCGTTAGTAATGAGTCATGGATCCGGTAGGGGGGCCAGTAGCATGCAGACTAAGGGGATGAATAGAGGAAAACCCCATTTGATCATATCAGAAAAAAAAAAAAAAAAACATTTTGGGAAAAACAGCTCTGTGCAACACTTAAGCTTTTTCATTCGCAGGATCTCATATTATATACACACGTACCATTTTATCACATTAGAGAACCTGCATCATCACTAAAACATCAATGTAGGTTTTACTACAAGAGGCGTAATTAACACTTTGGGTTGTCATCTTGATTACAAGTGTTGGTTCGATATGATTTGCCCATGGAAAGTCACAATATGATGTGTTTTATGCCAGGATAAACCACTTTTCGCAACTGGGAGTAATGTGAAAAGTAGTGTAAAACTTGCTGTAAATGTCCCAGCTAAATATGAGAAAATTGTGTTAACATAATTAGTAGATCAAAATGAGTTGGTATATTATTTAACTTTTAATGACATACAGATATGAACTTTATAAGTAAGGGATAGCTATTTACCAAAAAAAAAAAAAAAAAAAAAACTCTCATGTATCAGCACATCACTATGCCAGCTTCCAGTTTTTGCTTGAAAGTAAAACTTTTTTTTTTTTTTTTTTTTTTTTTTTTTTTTACCATTAAAAAAATAACAGTGTAATGATAATATTTCAAAAATTAAGTAAAGGGACATATTGAGCTTCATGGTTTTGTATATTGGAAATTAATATGATAAAGCATTCTGGACCAGGCATGAGTTAACCAGTGAGGTTTTAATTAATGAGCACAAAGCAAACACTTAACAACGTTAAATATTTTAACTCAGCCCTTTATGTGGCCCTAGAAATTCAGACACAGGTATCCAGTGTCACACATCATTAGATTATCATGGTTGAGATGGTGGAGAACGGCTCTCTGAAAATGCTTGGCATACACTTCTATTGAAAGACAATCTGCATAGCAGACGCAGCAAGGGCAACAGCAACGACTCAGACACGCTATGAAATCATCACCACTGGTGCTTGCTCTACATGTTACCAATACATTTAAGATTTTATTCACATATGCTTTCTCTCAAATGTTACACTCACCGTCCCATTACAGCAGGACATAAAACAATGTCCAAGATTAGATGTGCAGCATGACATTTAAACTGCTCTGTGCATTTGGTGGATTCTCTAGCCCTATCAGAAATGCATAACTGGTTTCTCTAAAAGTTCATTTTGAGGGTGGCAAAATAGCCACCTGAATAATTCATGAGGTATTTTGTGCCTTTCATATTGCTTTAAGGCTTTCGGATTTGCATTTCTTTAACATGCCTAGGAGAAGTCCTTCAGTGACATGAAGTATGAATCTTAAAAATATGAAGAGATCAACCCTTTTAGGTATAGCTCTCGGATAGCTACATTACTTGATGAGGGAGAAAAGCTCCCTGGACACTCCACGTTCCTCCAAAGATGTAGGTTTCCCGGAGTAGATTTTGCAAATTAGCATGACTGTGTTGTCTAATTGGGGGGAGACATTTTCCTGCTGTGTTATGAAGGAAGCCATTGAAAATGTAGCCCTAAAATAATGCCTGGTAACGGGATGTTAAACACTATGATAAAATACACATAAGCCTTGGAGTTCAAGAACTGTAAACATGCAATTGTACACATGAATTGAATATGATTTGTATTAAATGCCAACTTCCCAACCTTAAGGGCACGTCACACTCAATTGAATGTGTGACCATTTAAAAGCGTGCTGAGGTGAAGCATCGGGACCTGATTGATGTTACGAAGGTTATGGCTTTTGGTAAGAAAAGCTAGCTTGAGGGGACCAGTCAAAGACTGTGATTTGTTACATTGCAGCAGTGTAAAAATTAATGGGAAGATCAATGCGTACATGTTGTGTGAGTGACCTTTATTGAATGTGGGGCTGTGCAAGATTTTTAGCCGTCCCTGGCAATATAAAGTGTGGGATTTTGCTGACAAATGACTGTACTTTTAGAGGTTAATTGACTATTGTACTTTTATTTTTATGTTTTATTATTATGTTGGTCTGATTTAAATACAATAGAGGGAACTGGGTGTGTTGAATACATTATGTTGAAATAATTGTAACTTTTAATCTATATTTTTTAATCTATATTTATTTTAATATATATTCAGCAACACTTTCGATGGTCCACTTGAGACATTATTTTAAATATAAGTAACTTTTCAACTATAACTACCAGTCATTAGCATATTGGGGCCAGATTTACTAAACAGAGCAAATTAGCATGAGTGCAATGCCATAAAAGCACAGATGGGAGTGGCCAGTTGTGTGCGTGATCTACTGAAGAAGAGCAAATTAATGAACACAGATGCAGCCTGATCTTTTCTGCCTTTTTTGGGCGGTAAATAATGGCGCAAACACTTGTAAACCGAGGAGCGCAAACCACGGCAAATCACCGCGCATGATTAATTTAAATACTCTCCTCCCGTGAATTTTGCACCTGAAAGGCAAACTTCCACAAATTAATATGCAGGTCAGCCGCAAAAAAAAAAAAAAAAAAAAAAAAAAAAAGAAAGAAAGAAAGAAAAAAACACATACATGCCTTTTCAGCGCTAATGAGGGTTTGCGCTGGCACAATCTGTTAGTAAATCTGGACCATATACTAGTAGAGTATCTGTGCTAACACTTCATTTTGATGTTCCAGACAGACTATAAGTCACTTTGCATCTATCTATCTATCTATCTATCTATCTATCTATCTATCTATCTATCTATCTATCTATCTATCTACACTGTAACACATTTTGGTTGGTTTTTGTTGGTTTAACTTAAAAAAGTAAGTAACCTGGTTGCCTTAAAATTGTGAGTTTATTGAAATTAAAACTTTGAGTTGATACAATAAAGGAAATTAGTTTAATAAATAGAAACTCAACATATTATTGTATCTGAACCACATAAAAAAATAGATAAATCAAGAAAATAGCACTATTTGGCACGTTTCACTGCATCATCAGAAATAAAATACTCACAATTACCCAATATGGTTACAAAATCTTTTAATAATATTTTAATAAAGGTGGTCGAATCTTAAAAAATGTTCATTGTATTAACTCAAAATTTTATTTTCAATGAACTCAAAATTTTAAGGCAACCAGGTAACTTTTTTTCTAAATATTTGTTTTACAGTCTATCTATCTATCTATCTATCTATCTATCTATCTATCTATCTATCTATCTATCTATCTATCTATCTATCTGTCTGTCTGTCTGTCTGTCTGTCTGTCTGTCTGTCTGTCTGTCTGTCTGTCTGTCTGTCTGTCTGTCTGTCTATCTATCTATCTATCTATCTATCTATCTATCTATCTATCTATCTATCTATCTATCTATCTATCTATCTATCTATCTATCTATCTATCTATCTATCTATCTATCTATCTAATCATTAGTAAAGTATAATGAGGTAGTTTGACGTTGGGCTTCACACACAAACCCGCGTTTATAAGCAAAGCGAACAGTGCCCCCTTTTCCTCTCAGGCGAGTAGCGGAGTTGGTGTGAGGTATTAGTCCGCGGTGAGAGCGAGCGAGCGGGGCTCTGACTCGAGCAGCAGTGCGGCTTTAAGATGATGAAGGCTGTGAAATTTATCGCAGGCTCCTCCTCCCGCGATGATGTCAATCGGAGGTGGAGAGGTGGGCAGTACTAAGGAACTGAGTTCATACAATACAACAGAGATTGCTAGAGCTCTGCGTACAACTACGGCAAAACGCCTATCTCAGTGTGTGGAAGTGATGCTGCACCTATAGGCACACCGTCCACCTGCTTCTTTGCACTGACAGTCCATGAGTGTTTCTCAAAATAGATATTTGCTCTCCATCACTCTGCCAAACCACGGGATGACATTAAATGACGCGTCCGGGGATGTTTTAAATGATTTGCAAGTTCTTTAGCTGATAATTAAACGCATAAAAAAGAGAAAACAACTTCACCAAACAGTTTACGCACACGCGAGGAGCATTCCCAGGTTTTTTCGTTTTTTTTTTTGTTCGTGATGACTGTATGAACGCACTGAAATAAGAAGTACTGCACATGGACAGACCCATTTGGAGCACCACTATCTCTCCGCGCGCGTGGGATTCAAGCAGTAGCCTGGCGCGAGACATCTGAGGAATTACGTCGTCTCTTCTAAAAGTCATTCACAGATGTTTTTCGCTGTTCGTGCGTGGACCGTGGACTTTTTCATGGACATGGATCGTTTTCTCTAGTTGGATACCGACTGGTCACTACGTGAAGCTGTTTGATTCTGGGATTTTCTTCAGTCTGCTTCACGGCACTTCATCTCCTCCAGCAGTGATGCCGCTACGTGACGGGAATTGAGAGTTCCCATATTCACTCAGAAATCCGAGGTAAGACACGTCTTTTTTATGCTCGTGTAAGGGTTATTTCTTTGCCATATGCATTTTATTTTTCGTCAAGAAAAAAATGTAGATTTGTACCGCGCGCTCCCTACTTAATTAAGACAATCGGTCATACTTACTTTAATGTCTTTAAAAACACCGCGAATTAGATTAAATATGCACTTACATACATTGTTCGGTGGGGGAAATGCAAAAGTCGAAGGGCCTTTGCCTACAAAAGTCGATGTGTTTGAGTTTGCCCGAGGAAAATAGATTCATTATAATATATAAATATATATTTAAAAAAAAAAAAAAAAAAAAAAAAAAAAAACATATGAATTAATAATAACACGAACTGCAGGATTTCCTATGCCAACCGCTTCACTTTCCTTTTGGAGATGCGCTAGTCTAGTTTGTCAGTTGGGATAATGAGTTTATTACACAAAGTATCGTCGATTCAACGCAAAGGTATAAAGTGGCGTTAAAGCGTTTCGGGGATAACATCAGCCAACACGTGAATCATTTCAGTATGCATGGCAACTGCAAGACACAATGTAACAACTTCGGAAGCATTCCTTTTAATTGTTTTATAATAATTTAGACCCATAAAACCCATGAGAACAATAATAATAATATCTTGTTCCATAGCTTGCCATTGAGGAACTGGCCACATCGCATGTTAGGCTACTCAAAAATGCACGGCTGTATGCAGCTCGCGAGACTAAGGGCATCAGCAGATGAAGTCGGAAGCTGATCCAGGATGCGTCATTTTCTGAAGCGAGGCAGAACAGAAATACTTTGATTTAAACACAGATCCCGTCCCTTACAAAAGAAAAGAAGATGTAGCATAGTTCCCCCCCCCCCCCCCCCAGAATAACACACACTCTTAGAAATAAAGGCTAGTTACTTCTATTTTCAGCCATAAACCCTCTTTTCAAGAACCATTTTTTGGCTGCTTTTATTGTATTGAATTTGTATTCATGAATATAGGGTTCTCGTTAGAATAAAAAAGTTATTTTTAAAATCAATGTTGGTGTTGTGGTTCCTTATATCGGCATATAGCCTAAATAGTTTTCTCAACAACAAGAAAATAATAGCTTGGCTAATAATAATAATAATAATAATAATAATAATAATAATAATAATAATAATAATAATACAATTGTTTATCCTATTACTTGTGTTTTTGTGGAAATGTTTCCTATTAGATCAAACTAAACATTTTGGTTCGAACTGTAACATTTATTATTAAAAGTGCATCTTCTACATGTATTGTTACTTCTTTTAAAGTGCTGTTAACTTAATATTGTCAATGTGTATATCAATAAATAAATAAACAAATAAAAAAATAAAGCCTTGCACTGTTTGCAGAAGATCCCATATCCTTGTATTAGTCTTACCTTAGTAAAAAGTGTTGTTACTATGGTATTTATCTGCTGAACTGCTATAGTTACCATGGTAATTTTTAAGGGAAGTGTCCAAATGTAAGCATACAAGTACACTGGAGTGCAAAGAAGTCCATTCTGCTTGCTTTGCTCACATCCTGTCACTAAGTTATGCATCAGACAACCTTTGACCACAGGTATGAGTGTCAAATCGGATTCATTTCTAATTTAGATTTGTATAGATATAAGAGTTCAGCATTGTTCCATGCTCCAAGGCAAAATGATGCAACTGGTTTTCATTTTTACAGTGCATCTCTGCTGGTTGAGCAACACTCGGATGTGGAGAAATTCAACAGGCCTTTCTCTTTATAACACATTGTTTGTTATAATTTTGACCAGGTCTCACAGCTCTTCATGAAGAGTGGAAAGCTCTTTGCCTCTTGAGTGGATGCTGCAGAACGCGTGGCATTTTAACAGTACAAGAAACAAAAATAAAATAAAATAAAATAGCACTTTTTGAAAGCCAACATCACTTATTGCCACACTCATTCATTCATTCATGCATTACAGCTAGCCTATAGTTTTATCAATTCTAAATATTGGTTCTATATATATTGAATGTTGCATGGCATATGCAGTATAAACTATATACAAAATAAAACCTTTAAGTAAATTTGTCTATAAGTGTGTGAGTTAAGATAGTTTTTGTGACTCTTTTATATGAAATAAAAGACAGGGTTTAATCTTGATCAAGCTCTAAAAGTATGATGATGTTGTCTACTGTAACATGAAATTCGTATACAGTGCATGTCGCAAAACAGAATGTAATGTAGTTGCCTGTAATCCAGTAACGCAACATAAATGGTTGAGGCGTCAGTATTCTGAATTGTTTTATTAGCTACCAATATCATAATAAGTAATAACAATTTGAGTGAAGAACTTATCGTGTAGAGACTGTAAGATGATATTGATTTTACAGTTATCCTCTACAAACTTAAAAAGCTAGAAATACTGAAAAAGATACATGCGACAATGATTATTCTTGTCATTGCCGAATACTGAATCTGCACTGCGCTGCTGGTCAAGGTGGTTTCTCTTGATACAATGTCCTAACATTATAGAAAGCTGTCTTGCATTATCTGCACAGTTTGCATTCCAACTTTGTAATCATTAATATGAATGGTTATTTGTTGTGTATTAATTGATTTATTTTGACCACACTGTGACCACTCCAGTGCCCTCTATTGGCAGATTTATTTATTTATTTATTTATCTTTCCCTGCATTGCAATGAGAGGAAAATGTTGCCACAGTTCAGATTGGCGTATTTTTTACATTTGAACAATTTGCAGTTTTTGTGTTTTAGAGCAAGTTGAGCTTATATTATTTGTTGAAATGAAAATGCATATGTACATTTTTATTCATAAATATGTGTTTTGAAAAAGTATATTGAACTAAAATAGAAATAAAAATAAATTACAGTAATTATTAGTAGAAATATAACAAATGAGTGATTCAATCATCTTCAGGTCCATCATAAATATTATCCTTCATTTGTAAAATCACTTGTGCTTGCTTGCTTCATTTATAACTTATAGACATGGATATGTATTTGTTTAAAAAGAAAAGTGAAGATGAATGGTGCATCATAGGCCAAATATCAGCCTTTAAGATTTAGTTTCATTGGCTTGTTATACACTTTGCAATGTTTGTCCATATAAAATCAATCTAGCAGAGTGATGTATCAATAACTGACACGTTGTTCCACTGAAAGTGCCCACGATAAATTGCCTGATGTTGGTCTGAAGAATTAAATCAAGTTTTACTATGCTTATTTATGGCTCAAATGAGCAAAATCTCGACCATGATTCATGGCTCTCTGAAGTTAGCCATAAGTTATTTTGTCATCTGTCCGCATTGAAACTTTGATAAAGCACGACTGTTTGGTAGCATAATCTTTGCTGACGGATTTAAATCGACTCCATCGCGTTGGCTACATCTGTTTATCCGTTGCGACTGGCAGCCTGTTTGGTATGTTAATACCTCCCTATTGATCATTCAATTGATCATTGGCCCTTAGGATCAGTGTGGCCGCCATCAAAGCTACTCAAGGCCAGTTTGTGTATTTCAGTAGGATCCTAACTTTATTCAGGTACATACGAGTGATTAATTAACACATTTAATGATGTTTCATAACAACAACACGGCGATAATAAAAGTAACAATAATGCCAGATGCTTTTCATTACTGTTTCATTATAAAAGAGGTGTCTCCATGATACATAAAGGCTGAATAAATGATTAAAAACATGCTTCCTGTTGATGAAAAGGCTGACATCCTGACTACATAAGAAAGACAGCAGGTAGGCCAGGCGAACAGCTGGCAGGGGGCTACGGGTCTCAAGCTGCTGGTGGCAAAAGGTGGAGGGCAAACTCAAACGACATCGAAATGTCAAAAAGAATCACACTCACACACGGTTTCTTGAAGCCAACATTGAGAGCGATGTTTCTGATAAGAACCAGTTAAGCGACACGCTTCAGGCAGTTGTCCCAGTTTAACTTTCATAAGCGGCTTTAATCATTATTCGAAAAGTCATTTTGCTTTAATTACCGTTCTTATTAAATTTGATTGTTTTAATCTGATGCCTGTTTGGTAGGTGAGCTGTATTGATTTTTACACCTCTGCAGCGTTCGGTTCCTGCTGATTCATATAGACAGGGATTCGGTATGAACTTGCGGTCGGCACGCCAAATTATTTTCTTCCTTGACAGCTCAGCTCAAAAACGGCAAGTCTGTCCATCACAGTCATGTAAAGCGCTCCAAAGTCTGTGTGCCGCTCACTCCAGGCTCCGGAGGGAAGAACGGCTTTTGCAAACTCCCTGGAATGCATGGTCCGCTGCTCAGAATAGATCACTGGAACCCTGTGCAAGCAGGGAGAAAGTCTCACCGATACCCATGAGCGCAATTTTCCCAGCTAATTCTCTCTATTCACTCTAAGGCTGGAAGTTTCCAAAGATCGGGAAAGTTGAAACTCAAAGCTTGGCAAATCCATCCAGAGTATAGTTTTGAAAGGATCGTTCCCACGAGTAAATCTGAAAATGGCTCCGCGAGTTTTCACAACAACATAAACTGTCCTAAATATGGGGAGGAGTGACATGCGGGCTCCCGTGTGGAATTGTCTAATCCCAGAACCACGTCCCTGGGTAGCAGAGCTCCATACAAAATGCCACACATCACTTACTGAGAGCTGGTGCTTACACTGCCTACACTATTTGTTGCTATTTTGAGTTATACAGGTTCATCAGTGTTCACTCTCCCCGGGACGGTGCGATTCAGAATTGTTGACAGTGTACCGATTACCTAAAGATGCGACGGAACGCGCTGAACAAGAGACCCATCGCCCTTCTTGCAAGTTTTAAAGGCCTGCCCACGTTATGCTTAATGTCAGTTATGGTTATTTGGATGTAGATCGTCTTTTATCTTTTATGCACTACTCTGCAATTCACTCCTTAGCCAGTAAGCCCTCCTCATTATGCATTGTCGGATGCCGCCTTGGACTCTTTTGGGCTTATCAGAGTACAGTAGGTGAATAGTAATTGCTTTGCTCTCACCGACTCAAAAATGGTGCAATCTTCAAAAGCAAACCAAATCATTTTTCACTACCTTCTTCAAAGAACAACACAACAGTCTTATAATATGTGCAGATAGTAAGCTGGCCATTGATCACTGTCATGTAAATACAGTGAGTGGTGCTCGTCTGCCCAACAAACCTTTAATGAGTCCCTACAGTCCAGCCGGAGTGTTCGCTGTGAAAAACAGAACATCTCGCTGACAGCCGAGACTTGAGCAGCTAAAAAAAAAGGGGGGCCTTCAACTCTCTGTGTGTTTAAGAAATCAGCCTTTGTGATGAATTTTTGATGTGTGAAGCACATCTTCAAGGTACTCGATCATGTATCTCTGCTGCGTTCAGCTTTGTTTTTGAACAAACATCCTTTTGGCACATACATATTACACATTAATGACTTGACAAATGGGGAGTCATTGTTAACAGTATTCTATGATATCCCATTTCAAAAACGTTAAGGGTTTTTTTGTTTGTTGATTTTTTTTTTTTTTCAGTGGATAATAGTGCTGAATAATTAATTTGCTGAATATATAATGGATATTCCTGCTTTGAAAAAAAAGTTTAACTTACAAATGATCTATGTAATGTATTTATGCTTGTGATCAATTTGATCTAAAAGAAAGTCAAACTCAGAGTGGAGTTTCTGATGTGGTTAAGCTTAAGGGCACTCTATTCAAACAGAAATAGCACTGCTTGGACAACTCTGTATACTAACAAAACCCAGAGTCTGGAAGTGTTAGGCATCAACCCCACCAGTTCTCTGTGACCTAGTTGAGTTGTTGGCACATTGTGAAAGCCTCAGCCCTCTGGCTACTTTTATTTATATAATGCCCTGACAGGATTTGTGTGGCCATCGAGCAAGTTGGCAACAAACCCCGAAATGCTGATTCATAAATCATGTCTTGGTGCTTTTGAATTATGGCTTTGTCCTATTCTTCTGAGGATTATTGACAGTCATGTTGGGACTATGGCTTTCTAATTTTAAACTTTAAATCATGAAACTCCTACTTACTCTACAGTTGACTACTCAGAATATCAACATACTGTAATCTGATATCATGCATTGTAGTTCTGGTGACTATTGCCAATGGCATACAAGAGTCCATTATCTGCAGTCTGAAATCTGCAGAGCCTCTCTAATACAATTATATGTTGGATTTGGTAGCATTTTACCATTTTAAACAATGATTCAAAGTTTATTTTCCTTTTGCGTAAACAACAAATGAAAAAAAAAAAATGCTTAAAAGGGATAGTTCACCCAGCAATGTAAACCGCTTTGTTTACTCACCCTCATGCCGTTCCACACCTGTACGACTTTCTTTCTTCTTTACAACACAAAGGAGAAAATGTTTCTCTTTTCTGTGCAGTTATCTTTCTTACCCCATTGGCAAATTGTTTTCTCCCTCTCATTTTCTCATTTTACACAAAAAACTCAGTAGTTTGTGATTTCAATGAAAACAAGGATCTTTTGTCATTTTGCCTATCAAGTAAAGGTGTCTTGTTTTAAGATGTTTATATATTTTACCTAAAAGCTTCTTTGCAAATATTTTGTCCTGCTTTTTAACTTTAAAACCGATGCAAAAGGACCATAAAAGGGGTCCAATATTTTCCCCTAATGAGCTGTTCACTGCTTCGTTTGGATCACTCTTGAAAACTGGATTGATTTTGACTAACTAGATGATTTTGTTTAAAGAATTTCAAACTCGAGAGTGATTTGTTCACATTTCTACCCAGCAAGCAATAGCCGTCATTTCACCATCTATAGCTCTATCAACTATAGATCCCATTTAGTCCAAGTAACTCACTTCTAATAAAAATAAACTGGTTACATGACATGTTTTTGCCTAAATAACCTGCGAGATGACCTATGATATTTCATCATGTAAGAAAATTCAACAGTGATTTGAAGGTGTTTGATTTCATTTACTTGGCATGTTTATGTTCTAGATGACTAGTCTATTCTTGAGCTTTGGTTAGACGTCTGTTGAATTTTCACTTACAGCCCAAATGTTGTCTTGTTTTAGCCTAGATGCCAAGGCTGTGTTTGGATGGCTATTAGACAGCTATTAAACCTCTCCCATTATAGTAAATGCATGTAAAAGAACAACCAGCATATATATATATATATATATATATATATATATATATATATATATATATATATATATATATATATATATATATATATATATATTAGGGCCGGGACTCGATAAAAAAAAAAAAAAAAAAATCTAATTAATTAGAGTCTTTGTAATTAATTAATCGAAATTAATCGCATTTTAATTGCATATAAATATTTGACCTGAGAACAATGAGAAGTAATTTTTCACATGTATTTTTAGTATACCATTGAATAATGACTGAATACATAAGCTTAATCAACAAAATATTGTTTATTTATTTCAGTCCAGCAGACCAGCGCAATGTTTGCCATTAAGTTTAGCAAAAGCATATTTGTGATATTTGAGGCTCGATGTGCTGCGGTGATACGCAAATTCCTTGTTGTATAGATTGCACACAACCATGCTCTTGACGACGCTTCCATCCTTTCGTTTTTTAAAACAAAATTTCCCATCCACAGGGCCAAGCAAAGCAGTCTCATCAGCTTCTTCATTCATGTTCACTCATGGTTTGTTGTTGTCGTGACTCCGGAGCACTAGTTGGTGTTCCAGTATAATCGGTCCGTCGAAACTCATTAATTGAAAAACGTTCCGCGGTGCAAAAATAAGTGTGGTTAATTTTTTTTTTTGCATAATTAATTATATATATATTAATTATTAATTAGAATATTAATTATATATATATATATATATATATATATATATATATATATATATATATATATATATATATATATATCTATATATATATATATATATATATATATATATATATATATATCTATATATATATATATATATATATATATATATATATATATATATATATATATATATATATATATATATATATATATATATATATATCTCCCTGTGACATACAGGCTTGGAAGAACATGAGAGTGAAAAATTATGTTTCTTTTGAAGAAGCCAAAGGATCAAAAAGCTATTTGTAGCAAAACTGTTAGTTGTGAATATGACCATCTTTCTCTTCTCCTACCTTTCTTCCTCTAGCAGACCTTGCAGATCTTTGAAGAGAGTGCAGCACCTACTCTGAGTATGGACTTGGCAAGTGAGGCCCATGTTCTGGTGGTTTTACTCACCTGCCTATTCTTGATGTGCCGGGCTCAAGAGAAGGACTACACAGTAAAAGAGGAGCAGCCGGAGAATGTGCGCATCGGAAACCTGCGCAAAGACCTAAACTTGAACCTAGATCCAGACATTAAACTGTCTTCAGCACTGCAGTTTAAACCTGTCTACAAGACAGGCGATGTGCCTTTGGTCAAGGTAGAAGCCAGCACGGGAGAGATTTTTACCACAGCCAATCGCATCGACCGGGAGAAACTCTGCTCCGGAGTCTTCAACGAGAAGCGCTGCTTTTACGAGATCGAGGTCGCCGTGCTACCCGATGAGATTTTCCGACTGGTCAAGATACGCTTCCTCATCGAAGACATCAACGACAACGCTCCGCTCTTTCAATCGACGGTTATCAACATCTCCATTCCCGAAAACACAGCCATCAACAGTCGCTACCCTGTCCCTTCTGCGTTTGACCCTGATATAGGAATCAATGGGATTCAACACTACGAGCTTGTCAAGGTGAGTTCAACGTTCAGCTGTGATTTAGTATGTAATGCTGCCATTTAATGGGCCCTTATTGTCCCGAATAAAAATAGCACACTAAGCAATAAAAAATGTTTTTTGGCTCAAGGTTTTAAAAGTAATATTCTCTGTTTTGTTTAAGGTTTAAGTTAGTAATTGCATTGAGATAGATATGAACAATGGGGTGAACGGTACTAGTACATCTAATTGATGTCTTCAGAGAAACCAGTGTAATATCCTCAGCGGCTTAATATAGTCTGGAAAGTAGGATAATGATATGCATGCTATTAAATACACTAGCAGATATGTTGCATATGTATTTAACTTAGCATTTTATTCAGTGTCAGAGAGGCCAGTAACCTGATAAGTGGTAAAAAAAAAACAAAAAAAAAACACTTGTTTGCTGTCAGTCACAATGCAGAAGATTAGGTCATAACATAGTTCATAGAATGAACTGGTATTCCCTAGAAAGGTTGCCCTGTATTTTAATTAAAATTCAAATACAGTGTGAAATTCAAATACAGTGTGAAACAAAGAGCCCAAGACTGTCATTAAAGTGTGAAAGAGTAATTTGTACCTTTTCTTTTGAGAATTAGCCGAATCCTTGCTTTTCATGTCTGATTAAGTTACCAATTAGCATTTTTAAAGAGTCTGGTCTCTCTCTCTCTCTCTCTCTCTCTCTCTCTCTCTCTCTCTCTCTCTCTCTCTCTCTCTCTCTCTCTCTCTCTCTCTCTCTCTCTCTCTCTCTCTCTCTCTCTCTCTCTCTCTCTCTCTCTCTCTCTCTCTCTCTCTCTCTCTCTCTCTCTCTCTGCCAAGCCTGCTGCGGCTCTTTCGATTGCCTGCACTTGGAAAATGACCAGTGCGTTGCCTCATAAAATTACAATAAATATGTAAAGGCTCTGTTTCCTTTCACATGATTTAATTTGTCCTTCATCTGCAAGTGTAGTGTTTCTTTTTATGAATCATGCATGCAAGTTTGTTGAGGGTAGACCTAAGCAAACAGAAATGGAAAGGGAGGATATATTTCATCCTCTGAGGTTCTTGAAAGCATCCCACGAGCAGCATCTGGCCGTGAATCCACCTCTTGGACTGCGTTCGCGTGGTCCTATGAGAGTACGGATCTCTGAAGCTCCCACACAGTAATGGTTTAGACCGGCTCACCGTCAGCATGGAGCTGCGCGATTAGCATTGTGGGCCACAGCTGCTGCGCACATAGCTTAGAAAGAGCTCTGATAGCAATCCCTCTTCTGCTCTTTACTCATTCCAGTCATGTCCCCTAAGGAGGAAGCCCTCGCTTATGACACAGAGGGCCGTTATTGCCTACCCCGGTTTTAATTGCGGTGCCATATTAATTGTTCCATCAGCATTAGTGTTGCCATGTCACCTGGAACGATGCACAGAAGCACCTTTGGACACTATCAAGGTCAGCCTACAGAAAGTAATACCATGCATGGCTGGAGGAGTGCTTTCCATTAGAAGAGATTTTTATCACTTAAAGAGAACCTCTTTACAAGTCCTATCTAGAGCCATGTGGATCAGATCAGGCTCATGGGATGAGGATATTGACTTTTCTGTTGTGGGTTCCACCCAGCTCATTGTTATTTTTACTCTGCCGTTTAAGCACTCTAACCTCACATTAAGAAAGCAGTTTTTCTCCTTTGAAGCCATTTGTGTGTTTTATAATCACCTGGGACCGTTAGTATTGTCAGTTTAGATCTGCCTCACAGTTGAAACTTAAGAAAAGCAAGTCTCCATTGGATTGCTTATTTGGGGAGTCAAGGTCAGCATTAAAGTTATCATTTCATTTCAATAATTTATGAGTATTTTTGGTTTTCTTCTGTGCCTGATGCCAATTTGAAATGGAAGAGAAACTAGCTCAGCTTAAATAATTTATTGAAAGTGTGATTTTATTTTATTTTTTAAGTTCTCACTTCTCACTTCTCCAGTTATTTCAGCTGAATACAATGAGTAGAGCCAGCTGAATGATGCATTAATGATCAAAGGCTGAACAGTAACATGTCATAAAGAGTTTCTATGAATGTTGCACCACAAAGGCTTACGATTGATTCTTGAGAAATGTATCATCCTCTTTGAGCAAAGTAATTGTTGTGCCTGAAGTTGAACTGAAGTGTTCTGACTCTTTCCACAAAAGGTCTGTTACCCAGGAAACACTTGCAGTATATAAAATAAATACTAATAATTATAACACTTAGCTTATGACAGTATAGAGGCTCATTAAACTAAATGGTTTGTAATATTACATTGAGAATCATTCTGAGTAAAAGTGCATCAACTTTAAGGATGAGTGGATAAGGTAAACTGGTTTCTGTGATTGTTCTGGACAATAGTGGACGCCAGGGAAATAGTAGCAGATTCTAATCATATTACTGGCTGTCGGCGGTTCCAGGTTTCATTTGTACCTACAGTTTGGCTGATTCTTCGAAAAAAAAATTGACAGTGCTTGTGTCTTGATCTCAGTCTCAAATCTGATTATAGCTGGTAGTAAATTAAAAAGGGGACAACCTTTTCAGACAAATTAGTTTATGCAATATTTGTGGCTTCTTATACAATGTTATATGTATTTATAACTTTATACTGTTCTAACAAAATGCAATGGGACAAGGGTATAAAATATTCAGTTTCTCAGTTGATACTGAGTTCATTCTGAGTCGTTCCTGTAGAAGGTCATCTCATTGATTCATACTACAGATACTTCAGCCAGTCTGGAAAACTGAGAGAAACTATGGGATTGAACTATGCTAAATGAAGCCCACTAATGCTTAATAATCTACTGTTAGGATACCACTCTTTTTCGGTTATTTATAACTGACATTCGCTTTTGCATATATTTCTTGATTGAACTAGACAATTGGGTTCAGTTTAAGCAAGTTTTTTTGTCATTATCTTACACCCGATATCATCCCCTGTCAGTCTTTCACTCGAGTGAAAGAAAATTATCCCATGTGTCTCTCATAATGATCTACGGGTTATTTAGTATGAATATGTAGATTCTCATGCATTACCTGTATTAATTTCAGACATTTGTCACTTCCCTTGTGCCTCTGATTCATGTTCGTTTGACTCTACCTGAGTCTGTCTGAAGATAATCAGAATTCCCCAGCATCATTTTCTATGGGCCTTGCTAGAAAAATTATGATTGATCCCATCACTGCTAACGAGACTCATTAGCTAAACCACATTTCATCTCCCTGAATAAATCTGAAAGAGTCACATATAATTATTAAACAAAAAAGACCTTTTGGTCACAATCCATGTATTTATAACTGACTAAGTGTAACCCACTTTACGTAACCAAAAGCACACCAAACAGATCCGCTTTTCACATATTTGTGTGTTGATTCTCATATAAACATTTCCAAAGCAGTCAGTTTTGTTGATGATTTTTGTTGACTGTATATGGACTGTATGCAAACTGTCCCTCCTATAACCTTTCTGTTTTTAATTCTAATTATGTCTTAGATGCGTTTTTGCAATTGGTGGTATGTAGCGCTGACAGTAGACCACAGATGGTCACAAAAGTGTGCCAAGAACCACTAAAGGGGGATGTTATATGATTTTAGCATGTACAAATCTTACTTTGTCAGCCTGATATATAAATTTAATTGTGTTATTGTAGTTAACATGGAGCTGCATGCAGTGAATTGCATGCAGTCTGTTGTTAACATGTAGCGGCAAAAGTGTTTTGTTAGAGCCAGACTAAATGAATCGATATTACACAAAGAGATGCATACATATACATATTGTAATCACATTTGAAATGTGTGCCTAGACAGAGTAATCTTTCCCAGCTTTATGTGTGGCGGGAAGCTTATCTCTTAAGGAAGTTGCTTTTTCTTTTTCTAGCATGAAAATGTTTTTGACTGAAACAGCTTCAAAGAGCCTCTTTGTTTCACAAATGTGCTTGACTCTCATTCAGGCACTGTTCCCCTGTCTCTCTCGCTCGCCAACCGTGGAAATATAGAATATGCGTGATGTCTTGCCGTACCATGTATTCTGATCTGTAATCATAAATATTAGGGTTAGTTTTGGTAGGAAGGCAATTATTTTAAACAGTCAAAGCTGGTTTCTCATGGGGATTACATATGCATTTGTTTTCATTTTCCTCAGGCTTTCCTGTTGCCTAGATTTAGCTCCTTGCTGGGAGAAAAGCTTTTTTTAATGTTCAGGTTTTTCCTTTTCTTTAATCTGCGGTGGTCTTGCAATATATTTTAAAATGGAAGCTTATCTCTTTTACTCCTTTTTAGTTGCTTTCCTTACATATGAACTTGAAACTGCACAAGCTGTCTTCCATACACAAAATCAGAGTCTTGCTAGTTGGGTAAAACAATAAGTTGTGTGCAGCAAAGCAGAATACACCAGAGGATAGGACTAGAACTCACTGTTTCATTATTATACTGCTATGAGATGCAGTGTGGCTTTGTTACTTGTATTGGTTGGTAGAAAATTGGTTGTTTTTGAATGTTCAATGTGCAATTTTATGTCAGGCTGGCATAGGGTTGTAACATTTTATATACACAAGTGAACTAAGCATGCTTATTAAAGAATCAGCAAAGGTCAAGTGAAAGCAGAGGTCAATAAAAGCTTGCTGTGATATTTCAGACAGAAATAATATGTGCATCGATTTATACTCACCCAAGGTAAATATGGAATGACACAAGGTAATTTTCAACATAAAATTTGTGATTGTTTACCACATCTTAGACCTATTTACTTGGGGATAAACAGTGTTCAGTGCATTAGTTTATGGCACATATTTTAGTTTTCAGGTGCTGGATGGAACTGTTTACTGTGATCCAGTGTTTGCTTTATAGGATAATATCCCCTGGATGGGATTTTTAAGTAAATATTTTGAAGACCTTGTGCATTTTCTCATAGGATTAAAGAATGTTAACCCCAAGGTTTAATGCTGAAATACACATTAGTGTTTGTATTCTTACTTGTGTCTGTGAGTTCAGAATTATAGATTATCATAACACCACATATATTATATGTAAGAACAACTTGTAATGGACACAAAAATAACATTATTTAATACGATTTTCAAGTATAAACTAGTTGAGGTGTCCTCTTACTAACACGCAGCTAAATATGTTAAATAGAATGTTTTTGGTTAAATATATACTGCAGACTGTTTACAAAACCTTTTTTTTTTTTTGTATTTTCCAGAGTGTGAGCGAATTTGGCCTGGACATCATTGAGACTCCTGAAGGAGACAAATGGCCCCAACTCATAGTGCAGCAGAGCCTCGATCGAGAGACGAAGGACACTTTTGTGATGAAAATTAAAGTAGAGGACGGTGGCACCCCTCCAAAGTCCAGCACAGCCATTCTGCAGGTGACCGTCTCAGATGTGAATGACAATAGGCCGGTGTTCAAGGACAGCGAGGTGGAGGTAAACGTTCCTGAGAATGCCCCAATGGGAACATCTGTCACTCACCTTCATGCCACAGATGCTGATCTTGGGTCCAATGCTCAGATTCACTTCTCCTTCAGCAACCAAATCTCCCCTGCCACCAAACGACATTTTGCTATTGACAGCACAACTGGACTGATTACCGTCAAGCAGTCACTGGACAGGGAAGTCAACCCAGTGCACAAGCTTATAGTGCTGGCAAGTGACGGAAGCTCTACCCCTTCAAGGGCTACAGTGATAGTCAATGTAACAGACATTAATGACAATGTACCCTCTATAGATACCCGATATATAATTAACCTAGTTAATGGCACTGTGCTGTTGTCTGAAAATGCCCCCCTTAACACAAAAATAGCTTTAATTACTGTGACAGATAGAGATGCAGACCTGAATGGTAAAGTGACTTGTTACACTGACCATGATGTACCTTTCAGACTGAAGCCAGTCTTCAATGACCAGTTTTTGCTTGAAACTGCCGCACCCTTAGATTATGAGACCACTCGAGAGTATGCAATTAGGATAGTCGCCTCTGACTCTGGGAAACCTCCTTTGAACACGTCAGCAATGGTTCTGATTAAAATCAAGGATGAGAATGACAATGTCCCGGTTTTCCCTCAGCCTGAAATCCAGCTGTCCATTCCGGAGAACAATGACCCAGGCACACAGTTGATAAAAATCAGTGCAACAGATGCAGATAGTGGTTCTAATGCCCTTATTATTTATAGTCTTGGACCAGATGCTCCTGATGGTTTTAACATAGATCCCCGGTCTGGTATCCTTTCTGTTGCTAAAAGGCTGGATAGAGAAAAGCAGGAGAGGTATTCATTTACAGTCATTGCCAGGGATAATGGTTCTACCGCTCTTCAAAGCAACATCACCGTAAAGCTAATAGTCCAAGACCAAAATGACAATAGTCCAGCCTTTACCCATCCCGAGTACAACTTCTATGTGCCTGAGAACCTGCCTTTGTATGGAACAGTTGGTTTGATCACGGTCACGGATGCAGATGCTGGCGACAATGCAGTTGTCACCCTCTCAATCATAAACGGAAAGGACAATTTCATCATTGACCCAAAAACCGGGGTGATCAAACCAAACATTACCTTCGACAGGGAGCAACAAAGTTCCTACACATTTGTTGTCAAGGCCGTGGATGCAGGTCAAATGCAAACAACCTCATATGCCAAGGTTACCATAAACGTTGTTGATGTGAATGACAATCGACCGGTGTTTGTCATCCCCTCCTCAAACTACTCTTATGATCTAGTACCTTCAACCACCAGCCCTGGATCTGTGGTAACCAGAGTGTTTGCCATTGACAATGACACAGGCATGAATGCAGAGCTGCAGTATAGTATTATTGGAGGGTCGCCAAGAGGATTGTTTGCCATTGACAAAACGACAGGCAACATTACTCTGCAGGAGAAGATTATAACGTCAGACCAAGGTCTCCATAGGCTGGTGGTGAAGGTTAAGGACTTGGGACAGCCTGAGTCATTGCATGCAATCGCACTTGTTCATTTGTTTGTGAATGATACTGTCTCCAATTCCACGTTCATCCAGGAGCAACTACGCAAGAGTTTGGAGACTCCCTTGGAACGGAACATTGGGGAAAATGATGTGACACCCCAGACCAATGGCTACGTAATTGTTGTTATTGCCATAATTGCTGGGACTATGACTGTTATCTTGGTGATCTTTGTGACTGCTTTGGTACGCTGTAGACAGACACCAAGACACAAAGTTGTCCAGAAGAGCAAGCAGAGTGGTGAGTGGGTATCACCAAACCAGGAAGGGCGGCAGATTAAAAAGAAAAAGAAGAAGAAGAAGCGGTCTCCAAAAAGTTTGCTCTTGAATTTCGTAACCATAGAGGAACCCAAGTCCGATGACCCTACCCATGAGCACATCAATGGCACCTTAGACCTCCCTGTTGAACTTGAAGAGCAGACAATGGGAAAATACAACTGGGCTACCACACCGACTACCTTCAAACCTGACAGTCCTGACTTAGCCAAGCACTACAAATCCGCTTCCCCTCAGCCAACATTCCAGATCAAACCAGAGACCCCTGTGGCTCCCAAGAAGCATCATGTCATCCAAGAACTCCCACTGGACAACACATTCGTCGTGGGCTGTGACTCACTATCCAAATGTTCCTCCAGCAGCTCCGACCCCTACAGCGTTTCAGAGTGCAGCTGTCAAGGGAGCTTCAAGGCACCTGGACAAATCCACACCAGACAGGTAATTCATAACTTCCGTTCTTAAACCACTTGCTGCTCTAGCTCCCATTTGTACTGTCCTTTTGTGAGAAAGATGTGGAATGGAGGGTGGCAGCCACATGTCCCGAGCTTCAACAAGGGCTCAAAAATGCATGCATGTCAGGATACAGGTGTGTGAGGTTGTTGGTTTTACGGTCGCGTGCTCGTATTTGCAAAAATGGCATTTCACTACTACGCTGATAAATACTCTAGGAAAAATGCCACAAATTATCAACTGAAGGAACATTCTACATATTAGGAAGACTGTGACAGATAGTGAGATGTTGGATAGCTTTGATTAGGGGATTTTTTTTTTCTTTTCAAAATCAGACGTTCAATTCTAAAGAGTAATTATTAGCAAAACAAATTTTTGTGTGTACGAAAAACAAGAGTGCTTGCTTGAGATTAGAGCTATGTTTGTTCTTGATTGACATGCCCAAACCAAGCATGCTTGACAGAAAACCAAACAAGATAGGGTTGTGTTCCACAGGCAACAACTGAACAGATGCACACTGCTGAAACAATTGTTTCCCACAGAAATGCTTGATAGAACTCATTAGAGCTAAAACTTGTAACATAGTAGGGAAAGGATGATTATTTTTTAAATAGAATTCCGAACTCAGTCCAAAGGAAACATTATAAGTTGTCTCTGAGGGAAATTGCCAGCATTAATGAGATGAAGGTTCATTTGAATACTAGTATTCTAGTCTATGGTTCCAGAGGAGATGTGCCAAATGCAAAATAGCTAATAAATAAAAGCAGGTGAGGGACATAAATGTAAATTGGGGTGGAGAGAGAGGTGGCTTCGCTGCGGCAACTGGTCTTTCTCGCAGAGTGGAAGACTGAGCTGTGCGATTGTAGGTCAGAGAGATCAAGGTGAAGACAGAGCTCTGGGACCGTGAGACTTAAATAGAAGCGTATTCACTAATAGCTTGAAACACCATTCATTTTACCTATCAACTGCATGTTTTTAATGACCAGGCATCGAGTCTGCCGCATAGCCATTTTCTCGTGTAGGTTAGAAAGCACAGCACTGGGGTCAGGAATGTACTGTAGGTTGGCAAGGCTCCAGAGTCCCAGATTCAAACAAGACTGAGCATGTAGATAGTGATAGAACACTAGATAGGACACTAGCGACATGAACGGTAACTAGCTTCCCAAAATATTTTTTACATGTTTTTCTTTTTCTTTTTTTTCTTCTTCTGTAATATCATGTCATCCACTGTGAGCTCTTGTCCTTATTGAAGAAAATCCCCCTCTGCATATTTCTTACAAATTACAGTATATCCACTCAGATACATTGTGCGCATGGTAATTTAAGGTGACACCCACACATAGCTGATGTTCCATTTTCACCATGAGGCCTTTATTTTAAAATGCAGTTAAAAGCAACGCTCTGCCATGGTGCATTATACATAAGCCTGTTTACATAGTGAGATTATGGAATGACACATAATTCAGGTTAGGTTTGTAATTTGCCCTGCCAAAGTTGAGCTCCTGCTTCTGCATTTTTTGAAATAGGCAGAAATATCTGTTGAAGGTTTTGAAACCTTGCATCAGATTCTTCTTGAAATAATTGTGAACAATAAAATAAAAAATCATTTTCAGATGGTGCCCTATGGTGCCTTGTACTGTCAAAACTATAGTTACTATTGCAAATTAATATAAATTTATATATATATATATATATATATATATATATATATATATATATATATATATATATATATATATATATATATATATATATATATATATATATATATATATATATATATATATATATGAACTGACATTGACCCTTTCTTTGAGCAGTTCAAAACCTACCGCTAGGCAGGTTTAGACAATATCTTTCTATGATTTCTATTATGTCTTTGTTCTTTTGGAGATTGAAACTTAAAATTCTTCATGATTTAAAGATATTATGTTAAATAACAGTGCATGCCTTAGATATATGTTATCCCTGTCTTCTCAAGGTTATCCTGTATGCATTCTCAGGTATAGACTATTGAAATAACCCATTAATATAAGTTATACGATCCTGAATATTCTCCAATTATGAAGTAAAGTGCTCTTTATGTGGTATGGAAGCATTCCACACTTTTTGCAAACCTTGTTTTTACTCTCATAAAGTAGCTTTTTTTTAATATATATTCTTACTTAATCACTTGAAAAGCAGCTGAGAGACATTACTGACAAACAGACACCAGATACTGAAATAGAAAATCTTGAATATCAGATTATGTCCCATACCCATTGGCCCCATGTTTGGTGCATAAGATGTCTCATGCTAGCTATAAAGCAGTGACACAAATGTCAGCATTACTTAACTTTAGTGGCCCCATCTCGATGTCTGAGAAACATCATGTCTGAATATGCCATGATGAATAGGAGCAAGAACATTTGTAGCGACCATTAAAGGATGCATTTCTCCCAGGAAACACTCGTTGATGAAGGTCAATGGGATGCTTAGGGGGCTGAGAATGATGTCAGCATCAAAGAAAAGCTTGTCAAAATACAGCATATTTATAGGCCATATGGCTCATAATACCATCAGAGGTCCATTCTGCATTCTGCTCAGCACCACAAACCTACACCCCCCCTTCACTCTGCCTTTCTTTTATCTTTTACACTCCCTGTTCTCAGATGATGATTTTAGAGGTCAGTCCCTCCGGTGGTTTGGGAGGGGGGCTTCTGGTGGCTTCTGAATACACACTTTAGCTGTGGCAGATCAAGTAAATTCCACCGTACTTGACTGATCCCTGGCAAGGCCATGAATATGCAAGAACGCTAGTCAAATCAAACACTATAAGGCCTCTATATTCAGAGCAGGGGTGTATTTGAGGTCAGTAGCTTCACCATTCTAACCTCATGTTACTTGCAAACCCGTTTTCATTCCGATTGGTATGAATATGCCCTCACAGGCTTATGGGGCCTCAGTCAAACACATTTTCTTTGCATCAGGCTTCATGGTACATTCAGCTTTTCAAAAACATCATAAAATATGGGAGAGGATGTCCTTGAGTCCACAGTTTGTGCTCTTACCCAGCCTCATTTCAATAATTCAAATTATACTTGAATCTTGTCGGGTATAGGGCAGATGTGCCTAGATTTCTAACCAAACACATATTTTAGAAATTCATGAAGTGATTAATCTCTCTTGAATTTCTCTCTCTCTATTGATTACTTCCAGTTGTGTCAAACTCCAGGCGATTTCTGCAGCGCTTAGCCCATCAGCAGGGCCGACACAAGCTCAACTGCTGCTCTAGGCAATACATGGTCATGCCTCCCCTACTTCACACTTACAATTAAACACGATCTTTGAGATGCATGTTGAAAACTGGAGATTTTGTTTATTGATAAAATTGCCCTAAAATAAAAGTATAAACAAGCATGTTTTTAGATTTTTTTTTTCATTCTGCAAAAAAAAAAAAAAGAAAGAAAGAAGAAGAAAAATCTGCATGCAGCCACTGACTGCAAATGCAAATTATGTATTATATTATTTAATAAGAATATCTCCCAGAAGATTCTGATAAATTGGGCTGGTTCTAGTAGAGGTGAAGCGATGGTGTGCAAGTTGTGCTCATTTACCTGAAATTCTGTCACTTGCACATGCCCAGCTCTTTGTAGCAGTTATAAATAATATAAATATTAATATATGGATTATATAAATATTACGCACACAATAAGGTGAGCTGCGTTGCTTCTACCCCACTTTCTCTATCACACACATAGGCTACATAAGCCTACATTTTAGCATTGTGTCGGGCTTCAAAATGATTAGTCTCCAGCAGTAAAAGTCGTCGTCTTTTGTATTCATGTCCGTATAGTTTTATTTATTTTGATGACATTTTTATATTTACATAAGGGTGTTTTGCCTGTAGATAGATCCTGCTTTAAAGAGTGGGGTGGGGGCGGGAGTAGCACTGCTAGGTAGAATGAAGGAAGTTCATTAATGGGGTGATAACTTTTTGATATAAGTGCAATAATTCAAGATGATTGTCCAATAAACAAATAAATACATTTGTCAAATAAAAAATAAAGTAAAACTCTTTCTTACAGCCCTACCTGTGTTTCTGCCCTAGGCGGCGGCTATTTCAGCTATAGGCATAAGCCAGCCCTGCCCATCAGCAATTCTTGTGCATCTCTGCATTTGTAACATATTTTGCATGTTTGTTTAATACTCACAAGCTTTACATATGTTCTATTTTTTTCTTTTTTTCTTTTGTTAACCATTTGAGTCTGCCATATAGACTATGAGAGAGTGAGAGAGGGGTCAGGACTTTGTTTTTATAAAATAGTGCTTGCATTAAATCGATCAAAAGTAACAGTAAAGACATTTATAAGGTTACAAAACATTTCTACTTTAAATATTTGCTTTTCTTTTGAGCATTCATCAAATAATCCTGAAAAAAAAAATGCATCATGGTTTCCACAAAAATATTAACCAGCACAGCTGTCAAGCTTGATGAGCATAAGAAATGTTTCTTGAGCAGCAAATCAGCACATTAGAATGATTTCTGAAGGATCGCGTGAGACTGAAGACTGGAGTAATGATGCTGAAAATTCGGCTTTGCCATCACAGGAAAAAATTACATTTTAAAATATATTCAAATAGGAAGTAGATATGTTAAACTGTAATATCATTTTACATCGTTACCGTGTTTACAGTATTTTGATCTTATCAGTTTTTAGTTGTGGTCATACAATGATTTAACAGGCTTGTGTAGAAATAGTATGTTGGAAAAGCAGTTTGACACACACACACACGCACGCACGCACACACACACACATGTTGGTTTATGTGGCTTACAGGGACTCTCCATAGGCGTAATTGATTTTATACCATACAAACCGTATTTTCTATCCCCTTACACTGCCCCTACGCCTAAACCTACCCATCACAGGAAACATTTTGCATTTTTACTTTGTCAAAAAAACATCATTTAGTATGTTTTTAAAGCTATTTGAATTATGAGGACATTTGAAATCTCCTAATAAACCACATTTATAGTGTAATACCAGTGTAATACCCATGTAGTTATACAAATTTGTGTCCTCATAAACCACATAAAAACGCACACACACACACACACACACACACACACACACACACACACACACACACACACACACACACACACACACACACACACACACACACACACACACACACACACACACACACACACACAAATCCATTATATACATTTGATCAGCATGTGTGTTTTCAATAGAACTTGACATTGCTATCATTGTGTTCTACCAGTTAAGCTGCACTTTAATGTCACTGTTGTCAGTGTGAAAAGTCTCTTAGGTTTCGTATTGTTTTTTTTTTTTTTTTTTTTTTGTTGAAGAGTAACAATGAAGAGCTTTGAAATGGTACTTTTCTCTTGCAAATGCTTATTAGACATTCACATCCACTGGTGCTTGCCGATATAGATTTCAGTTCTGAATTTAAGAGGTTGACTCAGAAAAGTAATAATGAATACAACATTACTAGTTTTTTTTCTTTTTTCAACAATTTTAAAAATATTTTTAGTCACACGAGCTTCCTGTTGTCATCAATTAATGAGTGTCGCTCTAGCGTGGTGGATGTAAAAAGCAATTTGGTTTACCTGCATGCACTGACTAGTCACTTTTACCCGTTGATAACACCCAGCATTCTTCAAGGTAAATCCGACGAGATAAAAATAGCCCAAACCTCTTTCAGTCTGTTCCTTGAAGAATGCTTTTTCTTTCTCTCTCTTTATGTATGCATGTGAATGTATATGTCCAGAGAGAGAGGACTTCATTATCATCTTACACAGTACATACTGCAGCCTAGCAAGCCAGATGATTTTGTAACTACAATCTCCCTATATCTGTCTGTCTCTCTATATTACAGGAGACGGCACTGAAACCACCACTCTATGGCACACTCTGTGGCACAGGTACAGCTCGCTCCCACAGGATAAAAATCAATCTCTAGCTGCCATTTCCTAAAGAGAGGGAGGGAGGGAGAGGAAGGCAATCACTGAAGAGGTGAAAACGCGAACTGTACAGAATCTCCAGCCTCAAACGAGTCCTAGAGAGCGACATCAGACTAATTTATCCGCCCGAAACTCTGCTTGTGACTTGTAGGAGGTTTGAAATGCTTTGTTTAAACCCTTTTGTCCTCATTCACCGGTTGCACCGAATAGGGCACGAGAGACACCTCCACTCTGCTTATCCAAATGGAATATGAATATGTCAAAGGCCTCTGTATAGGATGTTTATATAGATATGTATTTATGTATAGCAGCATCACAGTCCTTGTCGTCTGTGTGTCTATTTATTGATTTTGTTCACTGATTTTCTTGATTGACACATTAGACAAAGTTCGTTGAAACTTTGACGTGCCTGGTGGTTGTTTCTGTTTTCCTTTTTTTATTCTATCTATCTTTTGATATCCTGCTATTACTGTTTTATTTGTTCATTATGTGCTCGCACAGGCGCCGTATCCGATAGATCTTTTATCACGGCCTTGATACGACGAATTCCTCGTCACTGATCGCCAAGGCTTGTTAATGTGTGGCTAACATTGAAATGCGTGGAGGTACCAATACGCTTTATCTGTGACACTGATTGCCTCCGAATTCGGGACGTGGAAGAGTCTAATATAGCCCTAATGCTTTACTAAGCTGCAGTCGTATGGGACAGCGTTCCCGCTTTCTAATCAAAGAATCCCCTTGTACGCAGTAGAAAGGGACACCGGGTCTGACCTTTATATGTTGTCTGTTGTAGTTCGCTTTTACCAGAGCCAATATAACCTGTGAGATGTATTTAACTGATTTTGAATAGAAAGCCTCCGGCAAACTGTCATACGAGATGGTAGGTTTTAGTTACATCACCTGGGTGTTTGTATATTCTGAAACTGACATGCTATGTATTCATACAACCAAGATGAAAAAAAAGGTATATTAAAAGTAGAAAATAATACATAGCACGAAAATACAACGTGGACTATTCAGATTTTATGTCAACAGCGATAAATTTACAATCAAACGAGAACTCACCCTACATGAGCACTTTAAAGTCGTGATAACAAGCATCCCACATCTAAAGCTCTCTTTTGTGAAACTTAATAGTCGGATATTTCCGTCTTGAATGACTATCACATCACTAATAAATCGCTTTGATGGATAGCACTTTTGTTCAAGCAGTAATTTACTCCTTTTTAGCAAATGGACTGATTTGTAGAAGTGTCTTTGGGCCCAAATGTTTGACCTCTTATTCCTGCGGAGGTATCAGATGTCTTAGTGGTGTCAAGTGCAACACTCCGGAGTAGGGAACACAGAATTACTCACACATAAAACTGTAGCACTGTGCAAGAAGCGATCCGACATGCCTGGATATTTTGCGATGGAAGGGGGGGAGAAGAGATGGACTTTTTTTAATGTAAGGGAGATGGTCACATCACTTTCATTATATGAAGCACCTTACATTATCTTTGTATTCTACTTTGATTTGCCAATATGTGAAGTCAACTGTATATATCTGTTTTATGTATGTTTGAGCTTTGGAAGTTTATTAAAGTCTTTTGCATTGTACTGCACATTTCCATGCGTCATTTATTAACCAAACAATTTTACATTCATGTGGAATGGGGTCCAAAAGTCTAGTGATAATGTTTCTGCATTGTCGTTTTCTAATGTAATGCTCATTTTTTAATTATAAATGGGGGGGGGGGGGGGAATCCTCGTTTGAGGATTAAAAAAAAAAAAAACGATTTTCAATCTGGTCTCTGATTTTTGCACCCCATTGAATATATTACTTACTTTTCTTTTCACTTTTCTTTATTATTACTTTGTTTTTTCGTTTACACTTACACTTTACACTTGGCAGACGCTTTTATCCAAAGCAACTTACATTGCATTTTAAGGTACACATTTTTTGCCAATTCTTGCTTTTCCTGGGAATCCGCACTGGCTCTTTAAAGCTACACTGTGTGATATTTTCCCCCATCTAGTGATGAAAAGCTATAGGACAATCCAGTGAATAATTGTTTCTGTTCCTCTCAATTCCGATTTCGTTTTAAATCCTATGGTGGCCTATTTAGTCCAAGATTTAGTCCTATTTAGTCCAAGTCCATGGCTTCCAGTTCGACCTCATTCATGACTGCCATTGAGTGTTAAAACGTGAAAAGCGAAGCTTGAATTTACGGGTATGTCCCTCTTTGGCTAATGTACTTTCAAGATGGAGGGGCAATATGGCGACCAGCATTCGAACCCCTCACCCATATGTATTTTCAATGGGATATTATAAACGTACAAAAATACTTTACTACTTGAAAGAAGTAAATATACATTAATGAGCACATATATTTTTGAAACAACTAAGTGTTTTAAGCTAAGAATAAACTAAAAAAGTTACACAGTGTAGCTTTAAACACTCTGTACACTGTAAAAAAAAAAAAAAAAAAAAAAAAATATATATATATATATATATATATATATATATATATATATATATATATATATATATATATATATATATATAATATCTTATGATATTATAAATTATAATATTATATAATTTATTATATAAATTATAATGAAATATATATTATAATATCTTATGACAACAAATGCAACATTGCTCTATCTCATCAAAATTTGTGTTACCTTAACTTTTTATGTTTTATATCATTTTAATTTTAAGTTGAAATTACTTAAACATTCAAGTTGAATATATTTAAAAATTTAAGGCAGCAACTTTTTTTTCAGTGTACATTAATTACACAACCACATTTATTTATGCCTCTATTGAAATATACCTTTCTATAAGACTGAACAATTTAAATTTTTAAGGCTCACTGATCACACAACTGTATTTCCTCAACATCCGTTTGTGAGCAGGCCCAAGAGCCAGACATTGTTCCCATGTATGTATTTTCAAAGCATCTGTTCCAGAAGTTCACATGAAAGAAGGGAGAAATGAGAGGCGCAATGGAAAACAATTTAATTGCTTATCAAAGTTACTTTAAATTGCAAGACTGGAGAGCTAACCATTTCCCTTGAGGGAAATATGTCCTTGGTGATTAGAGAAAATGGTGCGCATGCACTACGTTGAGCTTGTCTCCTTACTTTTCTGAGGTATAGTGTGCAAATGTCAGCCTGCTATTAATATCGCAATGTAAACTCTCTGTGTGCTAAACTGTGTGTACACTCATGACTGTGTTAGCATGCACACTTCCATAACAGCTGAGAGATAAGACCATCACCAAAGCACATTTGCTCTTTCGTAAAACACTTTTGCTCACCACAGCTTGCACGAGCGTTCTACCAAACGATTCTGTGTCAAATATGTAAGAGATAATGTACAACCAGCAGGCTGCTGCTTCTACAACACAGCTTCTACCAAATAAATAAGGTAGTATACATGAAATAGTGATTTGAATTGATATGATTTTATCTATCTGTATCTCAAACAGTAGAGTAGTGCATGGCGCTAGGAATGCCAAGGTCATGGCTTTAGTTCCCAGGGAATGCATGAATTCCTTAAATATAAAACTTGAGTGCAGTATAAGTTGCTTTGGATAAAAAGATCTCCCAAATACATACATGTAAATATCTTTTTATCAGTTGTTTGAGAAGAAAAAGACCACAGAATTATACAAAAGACCATCATGTGGAGTCATGTAGGAAATCATTTGACTTTTACAACGGTCAATTATACTGTCAAGTGGTCATTATACAAATCTGAACGCAGAATGCCACAATCGACCAATCATAATCAAATATTCCAGAGAGTCTTACTGTCTTTGGATTTAAAGAATAGGCAAAAGTCTTCCGACAGATTGGTCTCCATCTGCTGGCAAATTATGTTTCTTTAAGATATGTAATTTAGCCATTGTTATTCTTCAAATTGACTGTGACAGCTGAGGAGAGTTTTGCGTGTTGGCTCTGCTTGATTTGTGGCATTGAGCTTAAATGCATTATTTGTTTGACAGCATTTAGAGGAAAGAGAATTCTCATTGAACCAAACAGAAATGCTAGCCGCATACCGTGGATTATGTGGCTCCATGGGGTGTGCACAACGCTAAAGTACCTGCATGTTTGATCATAATCTAATAACGTACCTTTCAATAAGGAGACTGATTAACTGAGCCTGTAAAGTTGCGGCATTAATAAAGGAGATGCCTCAGGGATTGACAACGTTAGCCTAAAACAACCTTAAACTTGTTAAAGGTACTGTACAGTTCACCCATAAAGTGGAAGTCAATTTACAAACAAAGTGAGATTTTTTTTCATTATTCAGCAAGAATGATTGTTTAAAATTGATAGTAGAGACATCTATGTTACGAAGGATTTGTTTTTCAAATAAATGCTGTCTTTTAAACTTTCTTTTCACCAAAAAATCTATTTTCCACAAACAATATTAAAGGGATAGTTCACCCAAAAATGAAAATTACCCCATGATTCACTCACTGTCAAGCCATCCTGTATATGATATTCTTCTTTCAGATGAATACATTCGGAGTTACATCTTCCATGCATTAGTGAATCCAATTTAAATCCCAAAAAAAGTGTAACCATCCATTATAACAGTAATCCTCATGGCTCTAAGGGTTAAAATAAAATCCATATTTAACATGTTATACGATGACGTCGGATGTATCATAAAAAAGCGTAACAGGCTTGATGATGTTGGATGTAGCACGCAAGCATTTTGAACAGAGAGAGGCATTACACTTTTTCTGTAAGTTGAATACGGAAGACGGTCTGCCGGAAGCTAGATATTTTTACTTTAAAATGTGTTGAATATGGATATTTTTCTTACACAAACCCATTGTCAGAAGGCCTTTATTAAACTCCCAGAGCCATATGAATTACTTTTATAATGGATAGATACACTTTTTGGGGCTTAAAATTTTGGGCTGCCATTCACTATATATATATCTGATAGCAGAATATCATATACACCTAGGATGATTTAAAAGTGAGTACATGTTGAGATACTTTTCATTTTTGGGTTAAATAACCCTTTCAGCAATTGTTTTCAACATAAGCTAGTATAATAATATGATAATATGCTTCTTTAGGTCATCAAATCAGGTATATTAGAATGATTTGAAGACTGAAGTAATGAAGACATAAAATAAATACATAAAAAAGACATTGAAATAGAAAACAGTTATTTGAAATTGTAATAATGTGTCAAAATGTTACTGTTTTCAAATAAATGCAGCCTTGTGTGAATAAGAGACAGTCCCCAGCAGTGGGGTTCATGGTGTTTTGGACCCCACTTGCGTTATATGAAGCAAAGCAATTCTTCTTTTGTGTTCTACGGAAGGAAGTCATACAGATTTGGAACGACATCAGGGTGAGTCAATGAAGAAACAGCGTTAAATTAAAAACTATTGTTTGAATGTTACTTTTGCACTTGACTTTCACATCTGACTTTGCTCAGTGTTAAAATTCTCAGAAACACATTGCTTGATTTTTTCCTTTCCTTCGTGTGTTGGTGGGAAAGAATACATGCATACATTATTTCTAAAAATAAATAAGGAGTTGCATTTAATTTTGATTAATTAAAGGAAACGTAATGATTCCAAACAAGCTGCACTGCCACAGCACAATGAAAGTGAAACCAGTGTGGAATTGCATTACTTGACTCTGAATGCCTATGAAAGTACCTCTCCAGCAGGTGCTGACTATGAGAGTACTGCACCATAGGAGAGCTCATGAATTAATAAATCGGCTGGACTTTAGAATGACAAAATGTATCTCGAGGAGGACAGACTAGGATCAGATTGCTGAGAAAGTGCAACAAAACATATGTCTTGAGATCGTATTTATAATTCATATCGATCATATCCTGTGTCCTTAGTATTACATCACACACAGAGGGGCAGAATGGGGCCGAGATTTGAGGGTACCGGAGAGTCGTCCGTCGTTATAAATGATCAGGTACACGAGGGAATTACTGCAGACTGAGAATATTGTGTCCAAGCCCCAGAGGGTTTGCTGATTATCTCTATGTAGTGCTATTTATGCATTTTCTGTGCAGCGGTGTAGGAAACAGGAAGATGGTCTCTGTTATTTGCACTCAAGGCAGTGCAGCGTACTCCTGCTGCCAAATCTCTGCCAAACTGAATAATTCAATCATGCCTTTTTTGCAATACTACATTTGTGGGTTCAAAAATCAAAGCGGATCTCAAAGACGCCGGTTGTCGCTATGGCTTGTTAAAATATGCCCATTGGTTAAAAGTACAATGGTATAAATATTCACAAGCCACACAGTGATAACTATTTTTAGGCTGCATAGATTTACATACAATTGCTGTGAGATAGCTGATATTAACGTTATTGATTAATGAAATGGATTATAAATCTGTATATATGCATACATTTCTTTCAGTTCAGAATTGAGGAATGTTTTTTGCCAATTAGGGAGTCTGTTTCACGCATTCAGAAGCATCCTAATGCAGACGAGATTGTCCTAAATGGAACACGAGTGGCATTAAAGCAGCTCTACAGCCGTATAGCTTTTTGTTGGTTTTCGGAGGAGATTAGGACTTGCTTTTAAACATGATTGTCGTTCTTGTTTGTCTAGGATTGCCAGGTTGTATAGGCTTATTATTCCAAAGGGAGAATGTAAAAAAAGCTTCAAAATAAATACACTGCTGTCTGATTAAATGCTCTCGAAATTCAATTGAAGAACGCTGTTATACACTAATCTTCCAGAGGACACCATCTAAGAAATACATTCTTCTAAAACAAGAGATCAGAATTCAATTTCCAGAGCTTGTTTTTCATTTTGTCTGCATTGTCATCCTAGCAAGGTATCTTTTGTGTGCCACATCTTTGCACTGCTCTGCAAGACATAATATACAATTAACTGTTTACTTATTTATTAATGGCATGATGTGTTAACGGGGGATACTTCACCCAAAATCAATATTGTCTTGGTTTGATGGCCCTCATGTTGTTCCAAACCAGTTTGCTTCTTTTGTAAGAGTTATCTTGTATAAACCATGTCTCATTTCCATTGTAAG
This sequence comes from Pseudorasbora parva, assembly GCF_024679245.1. Lineage (NCBI taxonomy): Eukaryota > Metazoa > Chordata > Actinopteri > Cypriniformes > Gobionidae > Pseudorasbora > Pseudorasbora parva. The sequence goes on from NC_090182.1 coordinate 30,867,487, forward strand.
GCAAATTAAAAAAAGTGCTGCTTTGTGAAATATATTTGCTTATTATATGCGTAACATGCATTGGTTCATGAACATTGGCTCATATGACATAATTCACCCAGTTATAATGAAAACGCTGTCATTATATACTCATGCTTCTCAAAATCTTTTCTTTCAAGACAAAAGTTTTTTTTATTTTTTCCAAAAAATTGACTTTCATTGTATGGAAAAGAGCAGCATGGGCATTTTTCAAGTTGTCTCGTTTTGTGTTCAACCGTGAAAAGAAAGTCAAGCAGGCTTGGAACGACTCGAGGGCGAGTAAATTATGACATGCGTGCCATTTATAGGTGAACTACCTGCCTTTATGTAATTTTCAAAGAAAGCAGTTCCTCCATCTTCAGATCTTATTTCTAGGAATAGTGCCGTGTGGAAAGAATGACCAGCTGAGTGTCACAAGACATTTGCATGAGATCTTTTCTAAGTGGTTAAGCAGAAGATCGGCTAAAGTAAGGGTGGGAGGCGTTGACTTAAAGACACTGTTCAGAGCCACTGTAATCCAGGTAATCCAGCACAGATTTCTTGATTTACGCTCGCAAAAGAGATTGGAAGACGATAAGAGCACAGCCCCGTCTTAGAATAGCTGATAATCTGGTTTGGACAGAGGACTCAGGGGTATTTACCCAGCCTTAACATTTGTTGAAGCAGATGGTAAGAAGGGGGGCTGGAGCCACCAAACTTCCTCATCTATATACAGGACAAAAAAAAAAAATTGGGGGGTGGGGGGGAGAGAGAGAGAACAGTGGATGATAATCAATGTTGTTTATTTGCTGCTTGACTCCTTAAGTACTGTCAGCCAGATTATAGGCTTTCCTGGGGATAATCGGAGACAGCAGACAATTGCCTTTTTTCCATCCTGAAAGTGTGATGGCGTAAAGAAGGCGGTTTAGGGTGGATGCCGACTCTTAATTCCTGATTAGTCCTGTTTCAAACCTTGCTAAAATTAACTGGGCAGGGTGCTAATCACTGAGCCTCAGACACCCTCTGCTCCGCTCTGCCGCAGAGTTTATGCTACATAGCTGACATGGAGTAGACGTCTCTAGAGTGAGACCCAATTAGGGCAGGCTTTTGAACCCTGCTCTGAACAATGTTTGACCACACAATGGACAAGCGATTTGCTCCAAGCCGTTGTTACTTTGTTGACTATATAATAGCCCCTCAACAGAGCTGTCTCTCAACGAGGCTTGCGTTTGTCGCTCTGAACAGACAGCCGTCGCTCTTAAGCCCGGTCTGAATAGCATTATGAATTTGAATAGCATTAATGAATAGCATTTATGACATTTGAAAATAAATAAAAGGAACACTGAAACACACAAAGTTTGGGGTCGGTAATATGTTTAAAATCCAGTAGAAATTGGACATTTTTGAAATAGCATTGCCATTTAAAATAATTCCTTCTACTTTAATGTTTTAAATTGTAATTTATTCCTATATCAAAGCTGAATTTTCAGCATCACTACTCCAGTCTTCAGTGTCACATGATCCTTCAGAAATCATGCTATGCTGATTTACTGGTAAAAAAATAAAAAATATGAACAAATAAAAAATTCTTACATTTCTTACTATCATTAACGATGAAACCAATTCCTCATATATAGAAAGTTCAAAAGGAATTTGAAATAGACATTTATAAATGTCTCCACTATAACTTTTCTCAATTTAATACATCCTTGCTCTTGCTGAAGAAAAAAAGAAAAGAAAAATTAATTCAAACGGGCAGTGTATAATCTTGTTTTTCTATTAAATATCCTTTGCTAGTTAATTAATGCTATAGTGAAGCAAATTCTATCAACACATTACAATGAACCTTTAGTTTTTGTATCCCTATGTTTTAACCACCTCATCATCAGGGATGGACAACAAGCGCGACCAAGACATATTTCTCTAATTAGTCCGCAGAAGTCTCATTAGAGCTCGGAACGACAAAAGTGGATGCCGTATGGACGTCACGTAGCCAGGCGACCATACAAATGCACTTTTAAAGGTGAAGACTGCTAGACCAGAGGGGAAAAAAGTGTTAACAGAATATATCAACATTGTAGAGTGTGGTCAAAAAATGCAAACTGGAATTTAATTCAATTAGATTTCCTTTTTTACTGGACAAAACTGTGTGATCAAAAGCGTTTTAATACGCATCCCTCTGCGGCCTGTGCAGCAGGCGTGTTAAGAGGACGGTAAATGAGAGCGGACAGACAAAGAAATTAGAATTTCGGCAGTTTGAATTGACATTCTTCCAAAGTTAATTTACTGGCAGAGGTTATTAGCAAATGTCAATATCAGGGCAGAAATGTTGCTATTTTTAAGATCACTATTCGTAGTAAAAATCATTATATATTTATGACATACAAACTTTGTCTTGCTTTTGACTCGAGTACAAAATCCTGATCTGGAATGTCAACAAAATGTCAGCTCGGTATTACATTGCAAAACAGACCCGAGAAGATTTCATTATAGGATAGTGTGTGTGCCATTATGCGTTCATTAGATTAAATCTGGCTGCAGGCAGTCAAATGTAAGAGAGGCAGACCTGCTGTTCAGGGGAATGTGAGCAGGAGCTGGAAACATATACTGTTCGTACAGATTGTCGGCCCCAGAGAGCTGCCCTGTAGACCCCGCATGCCTTCGGATGCCTGCTGCTTGCCTAGTAAGCACTTTGAAAGCTACTGTATTGTTTATTACCTCGCCGTACTCTTTGCTTCCCTCCATCTAACAGTAGTGGCTTTTGTCACACATGATGGGTGCTTGAAAAATTGTGTATATTTTCTAAATAAATAGGACAAAGAGGCGCTGAAAGATAAATGACTTTCCTTGGGTGCAGTCTTACGCTCCTTTATGAAACACATTTTTTAAAACACCTTTTCAATGCTAAAATGAAACAAATGCTTTTTCAAACCAAGCACTTCTCTTTTGCGCTGTAAATACACCTAAAGCGCACCTTTCAAAGTGTTTGAGATTTTAATATTTCAACAGAACGGCTTGGATCATATTTCGGGACAATTTTTATTTTATTGTATTTTTTTTTATAAATAAATAAATGAAATTATAAGACCAGACCAAAGCATCTGCCTTTTTCAAAGCTCATTGATGTTTTGACAACACATAAAGGCATAAACATCTCATATGGTCATTGTTCTTTCAAATGTTGTATATTTTAAATTTGTTTTATCGCCAGATAAAAGACAGTTTGTGAGCCATGTACTTTCATATTGCTCTCTCTCTCTCTCTCTCTCTCTCTCTCTCTCTCTCTCTCTCTCTCTCTCTCTCTCTCTCTCTCTCTCTCTCTCTCTCTCTCTCTCTCTCTCTTTTATTTTTTCCATCCTGCCATGTTTAAATGCAAATGGGCTTTGGCTGTTCTGCAATCTGTCTGCATGGGGCGATGCCTTTGGAGTGCCATGGATGGTGGGCATGATAAATCTCAATAAACAGAAACCAAGCAAATGGACAGATAATGTTATTCCTCCCCCAAAACATTGAGCCACTGTCTCTTAAAACGAACAGCTGAGCTCATGCAATCAAGTGAAATGTGTTAAAACTCTTTCGAACCCTCCGAAACAATCAGACCGGGAGTCATAACTGATTCATTAGCCGAGCATGTGAAGTCTACCTTTGATAGATCAGTTAAACGGATTATTGCATGTGATTTCTGCTGACGCCGTAGTTATTTGTGATGTTTTTGGCTGGTTAGATCTCACGAGATGAAATGTATTCACCTCAGCCTTCACCAGAACAGATCGTCATTTTGCTGCAGTCACACATAGTTTGAAGTCTGACTAAAGTGCTGTCAAGCTTTAAGTGTAGAGTGTTTGCTGTGCTTGTTTTCCATTTGTTTGCGTGGCAAGGACTTCAGGTGGAAAGACACATCGGTGACACAACAAAGCGATCTTACTGAATGATACTGAAATCAATGAGGGATATGAGCGCCATTGTGGCCTCAGTGGTGCTCGTGTCACACTCTGATGATGAGGGAGTCAATCTGTACTAATTAAACATAGGCGAGAGTGCCTGTGGACTGGCAGCTCTGTCTAACTTGATTTAGAGCCTGATAGCTCTAAATCAACTCTACAAAGAGTTTACAGAAGCTCAGCTGCAGTATTTACAGGAGCAATGGTTCTGGTTGACCCCATAGCTACATTTCTCCATAAAATGTACATTTGGGATGTTTGGAGAGACAATAACCCTGATTGACTTTGCAAAAAGATTGGTAACATTATAGTTTTTTTCTTCTTCTTTCTAAAAGATTCTTAAATACTCTAATAGGCCTAATGTTGCCCTATTCTAAGCCCTGTCTGTGAAACTAGGCCCTAAATGATTTATTAATCTCAGTTAATGTTTATTCAAACATTTACTAATACATTACTAAAATTTAAAAGTTGTCAAGTGAAGTCAACTTTGTTTATATAGCGCTTTTACAATGACGATTGTTTCAAAGCAGCTTCACAGTGTTAAACAGGACAATATTACAACAAAATTCGTTGTTCTGGAGAAACCGGTGATGTTATCACCTCATTTCATATTATCATATAGCGACAATGTGGGCTGATCAGCAATAAAGTTGATACAGTTAATTTAGTAATTCATTTGATTTGGATATTTAGTTGAAAACTTTAGTTGGCATTTTAGTGTCCCCAACTGAGCAAGCCAATATTGTGTATGTTAATATTATTTAATGGACATGAATTAACAATGAACAGTTGTATTTTGTATTAACTAGCATTAACAAATATTAATAACTACTGTAAAAGTGTATTGCTCATTTTTTTTTATATATAAATAAATGATGCATTAACTTAAAGTGTTACCCTCTTTTTAAATGTGCGATACCAACATAGTATCTAAACAACATATAAAAAATAACCCATATATATATATATATATATATATATATATATATATATATATATATATATATATATATATATATATATATATATATATATATATATATATATATATATATATATATATATATATATATATATATGAATAATGTAATACATTTATTGTATGTGTAATGTCAATAATAGACACAGCAGACAGAGCGGCTAGCCATTATAGCCATCCCTAATGCACAATATGACTAATACAGTCTATTTTCCAGGCACTGGTTTTGATGTTGGTTCAGTACCATTGCTGTTTGATGGGTTGTAAATCTGCTTTGTGTGCCGAGGCAACAGCGAGCAGACCAGGACAAATTCCTTACGGCTAATTCACTTCATAGATTAGCACGTACAGCGAATACATGTGTTCAGCCCAGGGAGATGGACAACACTTGAGTGCATTGTGAGAACAGAGCTCATTTCTTTGTGTGGATGATTGGGTTCTCCTGCTGGAGATAATGACTGTGCCCTCCTTTGACTTTGAGGCAGTGACCTGAAATAAGGCCCACAAGTGAAACCGGAGTCCGCCTGAACCTGTGTGTGATTAAGGTCACCCAGACATACCACATTTTCTTGACCCCCTGCTCACATCGACCACAGCTTGAATTCATCGGAGACTCTTTTGTAGTTCTCGTCACAATGCAAACATCAGACCTCGGCAGAACGGCGGGGGTGAGGCGGGGGGATGCCGAGGCACTCGAACCATCCTATAGCAGTTTCTTTCCTTTTTTTGGCCTATCTATTTTCTGACAGCTTGATAACAATCACGGGGGAATTTTTAAAGCATATTCAGCTTGCTAACTTACCAAGGACAAGCATTCAGTCATGACCACAGTGCTAAAACCGGCATGTCGAGTAATTAGTAAGATGGCTACTCATGAAAAAAAAAAAAGACACTGGGCTGCAGCTCATGCTGAATGTTCCCAGCTGAATATGGCCTGTAATGTGAGATTTATGAGTTTCAACACAGAGTTTACTCTCAATTCATCTCCTTGCTGTGCCCTATCGGGGCATCAAAGTCAGCCTTTTTATTTTAAAGTGTCCTGTCGCCGCTGACCAATATTCCGCGGTGGCCTGGTGTAGTATAACAGATGACTCTTGCACTTTTTCACTGCCGCTGCTGGCAATGTAGGACAATTTATTGACGTCGGTGGCTACTCTGATGGAACACATGTGGATAAACAGTAAATCCTAGAAAAGTAGTTACCTTTTTAAGTCTTCTTCATTATGAAAATGCATAGTCTACTGTAACCTTCTCAAAAACATGGTCCCTTGCTGTAAGATTTCATTCACTTAAGCTCAAAAACCCTTTCGTTCGATAAATAATTAAGCATAATGCGCCAAGTTTTCTGAGCAGATCTCTGAGCGGCCACATCATCTTATTACGGAGCAATACGTGTCTTCTTCTGCATGAGTAATACGTCAATGGAAAACTAAAATAACATCTAAGCTAGAGAGTGAGGGCTTCAGTTCCAGCTGGCTGTTTGGAACTACAGTAGCATCTAATGATTGATTTTCAGCTGGCAGATGATACGAGGATATAACTTTGTTTGTCAGGTTTTATATAAAGCATTGATCAAACTATGTATAATGTAAGACTGAAGAGGCAGCAGTGATAATTTGAAAAGAATTGTGTTGCTTATTTGTATGTAAGGTTACAGTCTAAAGAGCTCAGAGTGAAGTTCTAAAAAACTTCCCATCCCACTCTTTACACTGCTGAAATCCCCTTTTTTAAATCAATAAAGCACATTAGGCAGGTTAAATAAATAAATATTATTTTAATTTTCACATAGGGAAATTGATTTTAACACTAATGCTTAAACCTGTTAGCATTGTGCTGTAATCTTTAAAAACTTGTATTGCTTAATTCCCAGTGTATAACTACACTACTCATATACATAAGGAGCAATTTCAGATTGTGTAGAGAATCAAACAATCTGAGAAATCACTATTAGGATGGAAAAGTATGTTGTGCCAAAAGGACTCAACAATCATCTCTGCCGTTACAGGAATAAATTTTTCAGTTGGCTGAATTGAAATTCTGGGAAATTATGCATTTTTCAGTTGGCCGCATTGAAATTCTGTGAATTGATGCAATTTGGTCAACTGAAACATGTAGATGTGATCAGTTATTTTGCAATGAACTTAAAATATAAAGTCCTGGTTTCACAGACTGGGCATATATTAAGTCAGGATTAGGCCTTAGTTCAAATATGGCATTTAAGGAGCTTTTATAAATGTTCCTTAGACAGAAACATTTCTGGAGCACGTTTGAATTCTGTTCACTTTACTTAAACATATCTAATTGTATAACATATCTAACAACTGAATCTAATTGTGTTCAATCAACCTAATATATTTAAAGGTCCCATTCTTTGCATGTTTTCTAAACTTTGATTATGTTTACAGTGTGCAAAATAACATTCATGTTTTTTTTTTTTTAGTTGAAACATGAGTTCATATTTTGCGTGTAAAAAAACAGTATTTTTCACACAATTGACTTATCTGTACGCCGCTGTTTTCTCTGTCCTAAAAACGGCCTGATGATTTCCTTGTTCTATGAAGTCCCTCCTTCAGAAATACGTAACGAGTTCTGATTGGGCCAGCGCTTCCCATGTTGTGATTGGGCAGCAGCTTAGCGCACTTTGCCCGGAAAGGTCCCGCCTCTTACATAACGGGGAGATGCAAGCACTGAATGCACACTCTTCTCCACGTGGAAGAGCAACAAGACCACGCCCCCTATTTTGCGTGTTCTTGTGGGCGGAGGGTTAGTCAACAAACGGTTCTAGTGACGTCATTACATCCCTGAACTTCCTGCTCTAGTTCAAACCGGCCGTTCGCTGTAAGCTTTGAAAGGGAACTTCTGTTAAATAAAATATCTCGCTTGGCATTGAACTTTGAGCTTTATAATTTTACAGGTATTATTTATGCTCTAACAGCAACATTACACACTAACGAAAGAACGGGAGAAGAACGGGACCTTTAAAACTGATGTTTACTTAATTATCTGTCTTAAAACATGAATCATTTATGTTGACATAACTGGGCAGTTGATCTGTAGTTCCCAGCATGCTTTGCAAGGGAATGCATTAGGAAAGTATACATTTAGGGAATAAAGTGTTATTTTAGTGTTTAGTGTTGTTAGTTAATGTTAGTTATTAATGTTGGACATTTAAAGGGAAATATCTGTATTTTTATTTTATTTTATTTTATTTTATTTTATTTTATTTTATTTTATTTTATTTTATTTTATTTTATTTTATTTTATTTTATTTTATTTTATTTTATTTTATTTTATTTTATTTTATTTTATTTTATTTTATTTTATTTTAATATAGAATGGTTACCATTACGCAGAAGACTGGCACCTGTGCTCTAACAACTTAATTACAATATCCCAAATTGTGTCAGACCAGTTCAATTACACTGAAAAAAAATTATAAACACAACACTTGTTTTTGCCCCCATTTTTCACAAACTGAAACTCTAAGAACTTTTGAAAGATCTAAAACTTTTTCTGATCCAAGACCAGTCAGTTTAAGATCTAAGATTTAAGACCAGTCAGTATCTGATGTGAGTACCATTTGCCTCACGCAGTGCAACATGTCTCCTTCGCATAGAGTTGATCAGGTTGTTGATTGAGGCCTGTGGAATGTTGGTCCTCTCCTCATCAATGGCTGTGAGAAGTTGCTGGATATTGGCATGAACTGGTCTTATATGCCGTTCCAGAGCATCCCAAACATGCTGTCACATGTCCGGTGAATATTCTGGCCATGCAAGAACTGGGATGTTTTCAGCTTCCAGGAACTGTGTACAGAATGGCTCAGCAGTGGGCCTTTGGATCTCATCAAGTTATCTCTTTGCATTCAAAATGCCATCAATAAAATCTACCTGTGTTTGTTGTTAATAACATACGCCCATACCATATCCCATGGGCCACTCGATCCGAAACTTTGACATCAGCAAACCACTCACCCACACAATGCCATACACGCTGTCTGCCATCTGCATCTTTACAGTGAAAACCGTGATTCATCCATGAAGAGAACACCTCTTCAAAGTGCCAGACGCCATCGAATTTGCCTGCTCAAGTCAAGTTGCAACGAACTGCAGTCAGGTCGACAAGCATGCAGATGAGCTTCCCTGAGATTGTTTTTGACAGTTTGTGCAGAAATTCTTTGCTTATGCAAACCATTTGTTGCAGCAGCTGTCCGGCTGGCTGGTCTAATGCAATTTTGGAGGTGAAGATGCTGAATGTGGAGGTCCTGGGCTGGCGTGGTTACAAATGGTTTGCGGTTATGAGGTCGATTGGTTGAACTGCCAAATTCTCTGAAACACTTTCAGAGATGGCTTATGAAGAAATAAGCATTCAGTTATTGGGTAAAAGCTCTGGTGGACATGCCTGCAGTCAGCATCCCACTTGCATGCTCCCTCAAAACTTGCGACATCTGTGGCATTTTGCTGTGTAATAAAAATGCACATTATAAAGTGGCCTTTTATTGTGGCCAGCCTAAGCCATACTTGTGCAATAATCATGCTGTCTAATCAGCAACTTGATATACCATGCCTGTGAGGAGAAGAGGAGAAGAGGAGAATGGATTATCTTGGCAAAGGAGAAGTGCTCACTAACACAGATTTTAAAAGATTAAAAAAAAAAAAAAATATATATATATATATATATATATATATATATATATATATATATATATATATATATATATATATATATATTTGAGAGAAATATTACTTTTGGTTACAGATCTTTGAGATTAATAATGGAGGCAAAAACAAAAGTGCTGTGTTAGTTTAAATCTAAAATTCTACTACGTGGCAACAAGGTGCTGAAAGCATTCTTTAGAAATGTTGGCCCATTGATGGAGATTTGTGGGATGCACATCCAGGGCATGAATATGGGGGCCGTTTTAGTACAGTGAACTCATTGTCACGATCAAGAAACCAATTTGAAATGATTCAAGCTTTGTGCTTTAGGGCTGGGATGGTATGGATTTTTTTTTTCTCACCACGGTTGGAAAGCAAGAAATTCCCGCATTTCAGTGGTAAACTGCTTTTAAACCCGTAATAAAAAAAAAAAAAAAAAAACACACGACACGACACGAGCTGGCAAGACCTCGAATATCTTTGTCTTCATGTTTTGTCCTGATGTTGCAAAGGAACACTTGTTGCAAGTTTTATCTTCCACAGGGTCAAGACATTTAGGCTATGTTTCATTATGCACTGCTAGAGAAAATGAAAGTAAAATCGTTGCGTGTGAACTGCACTATTCAAATAAACTTGACGTACATCAAGTCTAATAACAAGCACAAACTGTGTTAAATAAAATTTTCATCTGTGTTTTTCTACTTTACCACAGTAAAAGATGTGAATGGGTATAATAGACTTAAGCAAACGAAAGGAAGAAACATTTATAATTCCCTGCAAAAATGCGTATGATGCGAGTGAAGATTTGGGAAAAGAAACGAGAGGTCCCATGGGATAAAATGGACTAACGTTAGACCTATTGTTAAAATTCACGGAAATCAGAATTTTGAATGACCAGATCGCAAAACAGAATTAAAAAGCTGGCAAATCTTAAATTGGGCTCAGGCTCCCTCTCTTATTCGGCATGAATCCATAGCCTGTTTTCATGGCTGCGATGCGATTTATTCCCATAAAAATCACGTAAAACAGCGTTCACATACAAAATACTGGGTCAATATTATAGTTAAAAAATTATAGTTTTAAGTAGAAAATAATATTAAAGGTAGGCCTATATATTTAAAAAAAAGTGCACAACTCCTCCTAAGTGGAAGCAAGCTTTTTTTCCCTCACGTGCAACCTACCGCGGATGAGTCCTTATTTGGGTTAGTAAAATAACAACATTTTGTTTTTAAGTAGAAAATAGTATTTATGTAAAGAGATAAAATACAGAGTAACCTATATTTTTTATACAAATAAAAAACAAATCACAAAATGAACATGCTAGTTTTTCTAGCAAAAAATATGAATGCTGGTATGTAAACTTTTTATTTTTTATTTTTTGGTGATAGCGGTGATGAGCTCAGACCTGCGGTAGGCATCACGTGACCGTGGTATTGCGGTAAAACGCAAACCATCCCAATCCTATTGTGCATTATCCTGTTGAAAGTAGCCATCAGAGGATAGGTACATGTTGGTCATAAAGGGATTGACATGGTCAGAAACAATGCTCAGGTAGCCCTTGGCATTTCAAACAATGCCCAATTGGCACTAAGGAGTCTTAAGTGTGCCAAGAAAACATCCCCCACACCATTATACAACCACCACCAGCCTGCACATTGGTAACAAGGCATGATGGATCCATGTTCTCATTCTGTTTACGCCAAATTCTGACTCTATCATCTGAATGTCTCAACAGATATCGAGACTCATCAGACCAGACAACATTTTTCCAGTCTTCAACTGTCCAATTTTGGTGAGCTTGTGCAATTTGTATCCTCTTTTTCCTACTTGTAGTGGACATGAGTGGTACCCAGTGAGGTCTTCTGCTGTTGTAGCCCATCCGCCTCAAGGTTGTGTATGTTGTGGCTTCACAAATGTTTTGCTGCATATCTTGGTTGTAACGCGTGGTTATTTCAGTTAAAGTTGCTCTTTTATCAGCTTGAATAAGTCGGCCCATTCTCCTCTGACCTCAAGCATCAACAAGGCATTTTCTCCCACAGGACTGCCGCATACTGATGTTTTTCCCTTTTCACACCATTCTTTGTTAACCCTAGAAATGGTTATGTGTGAAAATCCCAGTAACTGAGCAGATTGTGAAATACTCAGACCTGCTCATCTGGCACCAACAACCATGTCACGCTCAAAATTGCTTAAATCACAATTGTTATTTTTTTATTTTTATAAATGAATAAATGAATGAACGAGCGAATTAATGAATGAATGAACGAACGAACGAACGAATGAATGAATGAATGAATGAATGAATGAATGAATGAATGAACGAACGAACGAACGAACGAATGAACGAACGAACGAACGAACGAACGAATAAATGAACGAACGAACGAACGAATGAATGAATGACTGAATGAATTAATGAATGAATGAATGAGCAAGCTTTAGTTTTCTCTATTCTAAAATTCGTATTTTGAAAATGAAGTGTCACTTCATACCAATTACACCGGTTGTGTGATATTAATGGAGTGCATCCATCAATGCAATTGGATATTGAAAATGAAGTGTCTTCAAAACCAGTTGTCCTTGACTGCTTAAGTCTAAAGAGAAGACATGAAAGACGGAGCAAGTCAACACACACATTTCCTGCAAAGTGAGGAATCCTGCCTCTTATCTGTTTGATTTTGCACTTGGGGACTTTTTCTTCATCTTATGCTTCAAACGTCAAGTGCCAAATTCATTTGCATGCGCTTGAGGCTTGGAGAGTTAAAACAAAGATGTGTGACTGGGCTCGGTTCAGACACACAAGCTGTTGATGGAAAGGAAGTGCGGTGGGAGGGGAACCTGGAAGAGGGAGGGGTTCTGAAGGCTGCAAATCACACGAAGAGGATAATTTAATCTGACTCAGTCTTTCTGTCACTTCATATAAACTGGTTAGTTGGCCAGGCCTCCTAAAATGAATTAAAATGCATGAATAATGAAACATCTCTGGCTGAGAAAGGAGCCGAGCGTCCTGCAACTTCAAAGCTGGACAAAGCAGCTTTTATAATCAGCAATTTGGCGTTTTAGTCTTATATTATTGCCCGTGTTTGACATAACATAATGAAAATGCAATTAGGTTTTCGGAATCAAAAGTATTTCCTTAATCAACCTGCGACAAGAACGCTTGTAATGTTAACAGCCGTCGTGTGCAGCTGTTACTGACATTAAACTAGCTCTAAAGTCGCAGGCGAGAAAAACAGAATTAAGCATTCAGTTTGAATCAAGCTGCTTTGAACTCGAAAACTAGTCCATGCGGTATCTGGTCATGTGTTTTTAAATAACTTTGACTTCAGAAATCTTATGTCAAAACCAAAGTATATACTTCTGTGCTTAGTTCAGACTAAAACATATTTTTAATAAATAAAAACTACAATCCTTGATACAGCAACATACCTTTAAAGTTTTGTGTTGCCATGGTTAAGCTGCCTACTGCGGACCGCTGTCTTTCCATCATTGTTTACTGCTAGAGATAGATGTGATATTCTTTTTAATGTTAAGCTCCTACAGATAAGAGATATGCACATAAAACTTTGACTTGAGCCTTTACTTTAACCCTAATCTGGCGGTGGCAGTGTACTTTAATGTATCGGTGCCACATTGTGAAGAATGGTGGAACGATAACGCTTTGTGATGTGCGATCCAGTTGGAGATCAATGCTCCGGCAAATAAAAGCATGAGGCCACTGAAGCCAGAGAATTCTTAAGCAGCTGAAAGTATTGCAACTAAAACCTCAGAGGCATAAAACCAGGGGTGAACAAGCATTCTGGCCTGGCAGTGATGTCCTACTTAAGGGAATAGTTTATTCACCCGCATACTGTTCCAAACCTGAATTACTTTCTTTCTCCTATAGAACACAAGAGGGCATCTTACTTTTTAACAATGTGGAGTATAATTAAAGTGAGTATGAACTGGGACTGACAAGATCTATCTATCTATCTATCTATCTATCTATCTATCTATCTATCTATCTATCTATCTATCTATCTATCTATCTATCTATCTATCTATCTATCTATCTATCTATCTATCTATCTATCTATCTATCTATCTATCTATCTATCTATCTATCTATCTATCTATCTATCTATCGTCTGTCTGTCTGTCTGTCTGTCTGTCTGTCTATCTATCTATCTATCTACCTATCTATCTATCATCGGTCTATCTCTCTGTCTGTCTGTATGGAGCTCGACAGTCCCAGTTCCCATTTATGTTCATACTGTATATTTCTACAAATATTTTGATTTTGGTACTCAAAAACATAATTAATCAGCATTATTTGAAATAGAAAGCTGTTGTAACATTATCAATGGCTTGCATTATTTAGTGTAATGCATTATTTCTCCAGTAAATCATATCAGGTTACATTTATTTTATTTTTCTTTATTTTAGGTTGCATAGTTACATTGTACTAAGTACTGAGTTATATTAAAGGGTACATAACAGACAAAGTGTCTGCCAATCATATGTCACCAATAGAGTAGCATTGCATTCTTTAAAAACAATGTATCCTGTATGATTTATAAGCATTTTGAAAAGTGGGGACATGGCCAATGTCCTCATATTTCACCCACTCCTTGTAATACCTATGTCATACCCATGTCATTATACACTTTTGTGTCCTCATATGTCACCCCCCCCCCCCCCCCCAACACACACACACATAATACACATCATGGTATTATCCCTGGATAACTTTCTCTTTTCACAATTAGTACGTGTTGTTGGCATTATATGCAGTTATGTGCCAATTGCCATCAAAACACAGACATCTGATGAAGTTTCACTCACTGCCTGCGGTTTCGACTTCTGACTGGGATCGAACAAACACACTCGCAGAACTCTTTTGCTTCTCTGGAAAAACAAACTGCATCCACTCTACTTTCCTTAACATGGGTTATATGGGGAAGGGAAAAAGTTATCTTTCTCTTACAACCAAAAACAAAATGACAGCACTGCTGATGACTCCCGTAACCCGAATGAAGCTCTTGCTCTCACATGTGTTGTTACTTCTCATCTGGGAGAAGTGTCTATTTCCTAACTCTTTTTAGGAAATGTTGGCTATATTTAGCATTAGAATCCAACTATTTAACAGTGTAAATAAGTTGTGATGCATGAAAATACCAAGTTGTGGTTAGGGTTTGGCAAAGGGTTAGTTATTTGTAATTATGGCTAAATGAGTGTTATTATATAGTAAGAACATGTAGTAAATATGTTACAATACCATTGATTTCCATAAAAAAAAATATCATACAAAGATATTGTATAGCTTTAGGAGAATTGGCATATTGCACACGTCTTGGACCGTTTTTAACAATTTTACAAACACTTTTTAGCCCCCAATAATTATAAGGGTAAAAAGGTGACCATTACATTACTCAAAACTTTTTCTTTTTATGTTCCTAAGAGTCTTTGAGTTCAACTTTAGGCCAATCCTTTAATATGTCCATGCTGAAATTTCCATTTTAAAAAGCAATGTAGAAGAGATTAGATGAAACAAACTGATTTCTAAGTACAATTTTAAAAGGTATATTAGCTCATTTGTTAGATTGGTTAGATGTCTGAGCTTGTTTTTTTGTCTTTTCTCTAATCTGATCAAACCAAACCAAAAGAACACTGATTAAAGTCGCCCTCTTAAAAAGCCAGTCTAAAGGAAAAGGCAGTTGCTCTGAACAAAGTAGGGCTTAACCATTAGACAAAACAGAGGCAGCATGCACTTTTGTTGGATGCAGGACAAGATTAATACAATCATGTTTTAATCACTGACCCGGCTGATTCTAGAGACATCCCGCCCCCTTCAATGACTCTGGACATTAATGAAGCCAATTGATCTCCACCAAACTCTGTGAAATCGATGTGTGGTGACCATCTTAAAAGGAGAATAATGACTGGCATCAAAGTCTGTGATCACTCGTTTGGCAACTCCAAAAGATAATTACCGGATATGTTGGGCTCTTTACAGCTTGCATAATTAACACATAATTAATTGTTGAGTTGAGTTGATGGGTTCTCTCAAAATATGGCTGACAATCGTAATGTGCACAACAAAGTTGAGACTTTGATGCATTGCCTTGATGAAACAAAGCCAAAGCCAATACAGCTCATTGCCAGTGGATAACGGGGAGAGGACCAATCAAACAAACTGCACACATAATAGTACAACGATTTAAGATTTAATGTTCTTATGGGACCCACTGATGGGTTTTTATTAAACATTAACATTATTTGAAAGCCACATTAAAAATACAACTTTTTACCCTGCATTCATCAATAGTTTTTGCTACTTTATTTGGATGTACAGTTGTTATTGTTTACCAAGACTGAGAAGTTCAATCCTAAAAAAAAAAAAAAAAAAAAAATATATATATATATATATATATATATTACCATAGTTTGAGCCTTAAACAGAGAAGATTTGTGCCCCATTTCTTTCTTCAAAAAATATTCCTTTACCAATGAGAATTTTCTTGAGTATATATTTCTTGAGTAACATGTAAATATCAGTAGAATATATTGTATTATTTAAAATCAAAGTTTGAAGTTTATTTGAAGCAAAGATATTTTATGTAAATATTGTTTATGAAGTGTTGTTCGTCACAGAATTGAAGTCAAGGGGAATGTTTTTCTGTCACAGATTTCCATCCATCCATGAATATCTGATGCATCAATTTGTGTTTAAAGAGGCATACAATGTTCAGGAGAAAAGAACATTATTTGACGGGGGGTAATCCTTTATAAGACTCATCCTGAAGTTGCCTGCGGGAAAATAGAACAAGGGAGCAGATTCCTGCTTCTGGCTGAATTCACAACTGTTATCTGGCTTCCCTATCCTCTTGTTTGGTGATATTGCATTCTGCTCCTTGATATTCCAGTTAATCCTTCAAGTAAAAAGATTTAACTCGAGATTATGGTGTTTCTATGAACGCTGGCTCTTGCTTGCTCTCGCGTGTCTGAGCGAATGCTCCCGAGGCGATGTCATAATTCGAATCCTACAGAGAGAAAGCGGAAAAGGAAGCACCGGCTTTCCCATTGGCGCTTGCATATACATGATCTACGAGGCCTAAATCTGTATACAACTCTTAATGAACGTGTCAAATTCATCTTAAATCCCCATTTAATGAATTGCTTGATGGCTTAGAAGTATTGTGTGATGTTATTTTATGTCATTTTGACATGTCACACTCATTATTTTTTCACTTTCTTTAGAGAACACTAAAGTGCTTTGCTCGTGATAAGTGTTGGGACTGATAACCACTTACAACACTTACCAGCTTAATGTTAGATTAGACACTTCAACTCCCAGCTGCGTTTTAACTCTGATGCTTGTTCACAAACTAACCCACTCCTCAGTCATTCATATTGCACAATAATCCACACAGACTATGAAACACACTTGACATCATTTCCTATAATTCTGCTGTACAGAATAATAAAGAATACTAATAATAGTATTAAAAGAATAACAGCCAATATCATAGTAATATGCATGCTTATAAGCAACTAGTTAATAGTTAATAACTGAACCTTAAAATAGTGTTAGTGAAGGATGCTGCATAGCAGAATATCTTAATGTAATTCATATAATGTAATACAGTGGTGTGAACAAGTAATTAATCCCTTGTTAAAAAGATGGCTTAAAAAAAAGAAGAAGAATAATGTGCATTGTTAATTCACATTTTTGTAAAAATATTTGGAAGTAAAATAAATTAAAGTGGGATCACATTAAGAAAACAATGTTTGTCTCCAAACCATGTTGGGAACAATTATTTGCCCCCTTTTATTAAATACTTTTTGCATGTCCTTCTCATAACAGACCTCTGAGTCTTCTTCACCTGACATGTGCTCAGAGACCATTCCTCCGAGTCCAAACCGAATCTCTCCAGATCCTTCAGGTTTGTTGGCGCTTCTTCTCATCAGTTCAGCCATTGGAGGTGCTTGGTTTTGTGCTCAGTGTTTGGATCACTGTTCTGTTGGAAGATCCAAACATGGCCCATTATAAGATTTCTAGCACAGACTATCAGGGTTTGGATTTTTTATCTGTTGGTATTTGATCGAGTCCATGATGCCATGTATCTGAACAAGATGTCCAGGACCTCCTACAGGAAATTAGGCCCACAGCATGAAAGATCCAGCAGAGTATTTAATTCTACACATGGGATTATTATTATTATTTGTATCCCTGTGTGCACTAAGCCAGTGTTTGCTGCCAAAAAGCTTTTTTTTTTTTTGCTTCATCTGACCATAGAACCCATTTTGTTTGAAGTTCCAGTAGTGTCAGTTACTTTGCAAACGTTCTAACGACAGATGAATCAAAGAAATTTAAGATGGGTTTGGTGCACACACCGGGATAAAAAAGTACCCCTTGTGCTGCGTCGAATGTAGTTATTGCATGCAACTCACGAGGACAGCTCTGTAGAAAGATATTGTTTCCGCTTTATTTTGTGGTACACTGTACTTTTATAACATCACATTCAATGCAGTCTGCAAACTCACATTCTATCAAGAAAAATATGATTTATTTTGCCACAGGGCTGGAGATTAAAGCAAATTGGTGCAGGAAATGCTGATACATAAGTATGACCAGAGACAATACAGGAGGAGACGCACATGCTGATTTTGCCAAGTTGAGCCCTATCCGGACAGGACAGTATTATAAACAATGTTTGAGTTTCATCACTGACGTCTGTGATTTCATGTACAGGTTCAGACGGGACTAACATCTCTGTGTTTATTACAAAGGTGGGAGTCTGTGTTTTCCAGATGTGGACGTTGTGCTTGCATGCATCACCTATTTCTTTAAATGATTTATTTGTTGATATCATTTTCATTCATTATTAAAACCCTATTTAAGTAAACGTCATGAGTTTTTAGAAGTGTCTGTTTATAATAAACCCAAGTAAGTGAGCAGCGAAATCTACACAAGCATCTTGCACTTACCTGACACTGATATTTTTCATTGTTATATTTGTATCAGATAAATTCCATAATGAAATTAAATGAAAGTATGCTGAAGATTGGTGTACAAACAGTAGCTCAGGTAGGTCAGAAAACACATTAAGGAAAAGTGTTAGGATAATACAAAACAAACAATCACAGAATTCACATTTGTGCGGGATTAGCATTACCTGGGGTCATTTGTCCAGACCTTTTTACAGAAGGGAAGTCACTGTGGTCTTTACTGACATTGTCCGTAATGATAACTGAGATGGCACATTATGACGGGACATTAGATGTGTTCCCATTAGATGCGTTCCATTTTGTTAATTCTGGAACAACATTCCTGTCTGAAATTGTATCTTAACCATTCGCCTACCCCAATCCTAGCCCTACCCATAAGCCAGTGTTTCTCAAACTTTTTCTGCCATTCCCCACTTTGGAGGTAGGGAAGGGCTCCGAGCCCCACCTGTCCCCAATCACCCCAACAAAATGGTAATTATCTAGGCTTTTAAGTTTGCCTGTTAACATTTATTTTATTAACATCACATTTAAACCTTTCATGCGTACAGTCAAAATATTTTAGCTGACTAAGTGTCAGCTGACTAGAGTGTGAGTTTTATTTTAAGGCAACGTTATTTTAGAACGTTTCACCTTAATGTTTCTATGGCAATGCGTCATGTTTATCACGTGACTCACCACAACCAAAAAAACGCTGTATGACAGATGTATCGCTTTTATTACGTTATTGAACCGTTTGAACAAATGCACTGCAGTTCAGAGTCCTGTCAATTGGATTTACAGCACGTATATTCATCAGCATCTCCTGAAATAAGTGACCGTTGAACTGGGAGAAGAATCGAGCAAACTTTATAGTTACTTACACTATGTGTATCTGATATGAATAAAACATGTCAGCCAATTATATTTGAATGGATTGTTATTGCTGCTTCCATAGCCACTAGTGTGTATTACAAACTCTAACATTAAATGTATTGTTTTACTTGTACTTGTGTATTTAAATGTTACCTATTAAATTAAACCTAAAATATACAGTAAGTGGTTGAAAACTGCATGATGTATGTCAAGAGCTGAGCGCGTCCGCATTTGGCTCAGTGCCAGCCGAAGCGCGTCCCACCGTTTAATTCTGGCAGTGATGTCACGTCACTGAACATTCTAAATCCCATATGTGGGTCCGTACTCTCAGGGGCATAATAAAAATCCCATGTGGGACCGCTCAAAAGGTTAATAGAGATGGGCACAAAAAATTAACACATTTCCTCCTGTTTGTCGCGCCCCACTTGTCATGTCTCTATTCCCCACCAGTGGGGCGCGCCCCACACTTTGAGAAACGCTGCCATAAGCTATCCTTAAATTCAGCGGGAAATGATAGGTGAATA
This sequence comes from Pseudorasbora parva, assembly GCF_024679245.1. Lineage (NCBI taxonomy): Eukaryota > Metazoa > Chordata > Actinopteri > Cypriniformes > Gobionidae > Pseudorasbora > Pseudorasbora parva. The sequence continues at coordinate 30,887,426 of NC_090182.1, forward strand.
ACATTAATGTAGAAGCACCTAAACCAGGTGTAAGCCTAATCTTGACATAAATTGTAAATTTGTCTAATTGCTTGATTGGAACGTTGATCCAGGATCAACAAAGATGTTCATCCACACATTGCACTTGGTGAAATCGGTTCTGCGGAGGATACATGTACTCAAAAAATAAATAAATAAAAAATGGCAGAAATCCTAACATTCAAGATAGGCGTAGGGGTGAAAACCATCCCCATGAAGTAAATAGGCACTGTAATTGTATTCCTATTGCCTAGAAAATAACTGCAGAGGTGTTACCAAAATGGCCGGCAAGTTGATTGACTTGCCTTAAAGGGACATTAGTATGACATTATCATATTAAATTACACTGTCAGGTTTTTCTCCTTCTGAAACAAATTGAAAGCAACATATTTTGCTCAGATAATGGCCCTTGGGCCACTCATTTGGCAGCTTGCAAACCAATGTGCTAAGCCTTAGGTCTATGGTCTGCTATTCTATAACGGCTTCTCTTTCTTGCCCTGAATATGAACTCCTGCCTACCTCATTGTGATTCTCTTCTCATGGGCTGTTGTCAGTTGGTTCCGCTTATGTCAAAAGGGCTGAAAAGTGCCTGCCAGTCTTATAAAGAATGATACCTGTTAATTTGATTCAAAGGATTCATGAGTTGGTATTTTGGTCATAGTTGCTGTCTTCTACTGTTAAATCTTTAATGGTGCAAACAGTTGCAAGACACTTGATTGGCTGGAGTGTGTATATGTTGGCACATGGGATGGTTGCCTAGTAACATCCGCTGTCTTTCTGCAAGGTCTTTGCATTGTGCTATGAATTCTTTAAAAGTAGCATGTTCCCCAGTTCAATCAATTGAAACAATCAAAAATACCTCTTTTTTCGATGGAGAGTTTGAGCGCTGTCACAGGTTATTATTGTCTGATGTTTAGTGGTTTGAAGAGCATCTCGATATATTAGTGGCACCTAATTGCATTACCTGGAGGGAGACGGATGGCGCCAGCTAAAATGGTTGGCTGAGGCTCAAGCTGTGTTGAAGACAAGTGCATCTTTGCAGCTTTTACATCCATTTCCAGCTGAGATCTTTTATTGACGACTAAGTGATTTTCCAACAGGTTTTTTTTCTTCTTTTTTTTTTCTTCACTCAACACTTATACTTCATCTGAGCAAGTGTTTTGCCAGACAACATCGAGAAGCATAATAGTAGGGATTTCTCATTAATTGAGTAATGCGGCAATGTAAAAACTGTGGCTTGAGGATAGTATTACATACTGGAAGCAGTTGTTTACTTATTTATTTGACAATCAGTTGTTGTTGTTTTTTTCATATGACTAGATTGTGACCATATGTTTATTGAGCATGAAAATATTAAATATGATGGCATCATAACCAATTTTTCATATAGTTCACAACATCAATGTGGAGTTTTCTAATTTAAAAGTCAAACTTTAGCCCAGCAGCAGGCTTTCTAAAAACACTCCAGGGCTGCATTTCCCGATAACGTTGTCTCTTAGCGCGCTACGAAGACTCTAAAGGTATAACTTAACTGAAGGTATACCATTTCTAGACGTGTTCCCCGAACTATACCTTAGTAGGTTGCTTAAGGTAAACCTTCTTAAGTGCGACGTTAGTGGGTGCTGTCCGTGGCGGCGGTGCTAAATTGGCTTATATCGATAACTCAAGAATTGATAATTTACTCTATGCAAAAGTTTCACTGCGTTAATGGGAGAAAAAAAATAATGTTCTTTATAAAAGAAGCACTTCAGAAATAGTTGAACTTTCATTTATCATACAAAATTGCACCTAAATTTTACATAATTCTGAAATGAGTACACGAACCAGCAATCTCATTCTCAACCGCATCATGAGCACGCGTCATTTAAATTATTACAACTAAATTATTTAAATTATTATTTTCCATTGTGTCTTGATTTACTCCACAACCAGGGTTGATTGCCCATGCAGCAGCTGCATCACATTATTGAGTAAATAACTAATTTATATTATTAGATGGCCTAGTCAATAAAAACGCAACACGCAAAACATATAATCAGCTGCTACTAGAAAAAAGAAAGAGAGGAGAGCCGCCAGCAGCTGATTTCAGGGCTGAGGGGGTAGCTCCGTCCAGTTTGTCTCGACAAAGTTGGTCCAACAAGATCTAAAAGCTGCTGAACTTGCTGTCGTGGTAGGCGAAATTTATTTTTAACAGCAGCTTCTGACATGGTAGCAAGGGGACTAAAGTTTTCACGTATGAAATATAGTGAACGTATACTTAACATTGATTTAGCACAATTCAGTTACACTTTATTTTGATAGTCCACTTTAAACATTCTACTAACTGTAAGTAATTTTGCAACTACATGTCAGCTAACTCTCATTAGAGTATTAGTAGACTGCCAGTAGACTGGTAGGTTATGGTTAGGTGTTAGGGTTTGGGTTTGTAGAATAAGTTAAATTGAAGTTGCCAAGTTACTTATAGTCAGTAGAATGTCTGTTGGGGGAACAGCAAAACAAAGTTTTAGTAAATATTAATCAGACAGTCCACACATACTCTAATGACAGTTAGTTGACATGTAGTTGCAAAGTTACTTATAGTTAGTAGAATGTCTAAAGTGGACTATCAAAGTAAAGTGTTACCCACAATTCTATTTGCTGCCTCGCTGCCAAAGTTTGACTAAACTCCCCTCCACAATTATTCCCTTTAAATAGGCTCCTAAGCTTTTCCTGTCTAATGGTTTGCCAGCTGATGTACCTTTGAATAATATCATTAAATAGCTAACAACCATTAGTGTTTGTAATGACAATTTTAATCCTTGCATAAAAAAAAAAAAAAAAAAAAACATTTTAAAAAAATAAATAAATTCAACTAGCCTAATTGAACACTGGGTGTATATTACACAACACAATCTCATGGTCATGCGTATAAATAGTACGAGTGTGAAATCTGTGGAATGGATATGCCAAAATGAGTTTTGGCGTGCAAATGCGATGCAGTTTTTTGCGTGCATATAATACGCACTTTATGACGTGCATATGACACGCTCTTGGGTAGGTTTAGGGTGGTGGGGTGGGGGGTTCGTACGTATAATACGCCATAAAGTGCGTATCATATGCACACGAAAAACCGCGTACCATATGCATGCCAAAACTCATTTTGGCATATACATTCCACGAGATTGCAAACTCGTACTATGTATACTCATATTCGTATAGACTGACATATAAAGAAGCTTTTTACACAGTGGTGGCCACTAGTGGAATGAACTGTTAATAGTGATAAGGTATAGCTAAGAGTGGTCCAGACCAACCTTACGAAAGTATGACTTACAGAAGGTATTCTTAACTAAGTTTGTTTCGGGAAACACATATTAACGTTAAGGGATACCTTAAGGTATAACTTAAGAATGACATAGTGTTAAGAAGGTTTCGGGAAATGCAGCCCAGAAATGCAGCCACTGTCCTGCAGAATGTAGGACATTAACTTGCCTCAACACACCTGTCTGGGATTTTCTAGTATGCCTAATAAGACGTTGATTAGCTGGTTCAGGTGTGTTTAAAGGAACTGTATGTAAGAAACGTATTTCAATGAATCATAAAATGGCCCTGATATCTCACTAGACATTAAGAAATCATGTTAATTTCAAATACTTGTATCACTGACAACAGTAGACCGGCCAGGATATTGTCATTTAAAAGTATTTGTTGCAGCCCTTAACTGATGATGATGTTGACATGTTGTGGTTTGGCCTGAAGCTCCGCCCTCCACCTATCTACCAATCACAAAGTCAGTAGTGTTTCGGCATCCGGGTTGCCAGCTCTCCTCTAGTTACAACAGCTGCAGCTACAAATGTTCTTGCTGGATCCTGCACATTCTCTACAGTAATTTGAAAGTGATTGCAGTACCAGTTTTGGCCACAATCTTACATACAGTTCCTTTAATTGGGGTTGGAGTTAAACTTCGCAAGGCAGTGGCCCTCCAGGAGCAGGATTTGACAGCCATGTTCTAGATGTTTTTTTTTTTTAGTATTTATTTTTTTTCCAAACCAACATGGACCTGAAAAAAGTCTTAAAACTACTATTTATGACTATAACAATAAGTAGTATTTTTAAATTACGTGGAGTTTATTGTCCACTGTTGTCTTGCTGGTTGTTGTGAGCTGGATTCTGGTTTTATATGACGTTACTATTAGTTATACATATTACATTTAGCTAGCTACAGTTATGTTGTAATGCTCAATATTTAAAACAGCCAAATACATTTGTTAAACATCTTACATTTTGGTATTTAAGATAGGTTGGAGGTTATCCTAACTTTAAGAAGTTATTTACAAAGATTTTTAAGAACATTCTTTTTTGTAAATATGACTACAGAAACAAGAACAATCATAAGAAAAACGTTAAAAACATTTTTAAGAAAGGTTTTTGGGAATACAAAATATTTGTATATGTTTTCTTAAGTTAGAAAATAAGAAGAATAAGAATAAGAATAATTTTATTCTTAAGAATGTTTTTTTAAATCCAGCCCCAGAACTGAGTAAAGTTGCGGCATCCCACCCAAATATTTACTCAAATACACGTGTACACCTGTTACTGTACTTTTACCTGTTCGTTTGTGGTTATGGTTAGGTTTTTGTTTAGGGTTAGTTACCTGTAATAATGCATAATTTACTATTGACTGTCATTACTATAATACATTTTACCATATGTGGTATATGGCCAAATATAAAGACAATTACCAGATATGAGGATAATGTGCAAAATAATAATAATAATAATAATAATAATAATAATAATAATAATAATAATAATAATAATAATAATAATAATAATAATAATAATTGTGCCAAATACACTCTAACAATTCGACATACTATGCATTATTTTCATATTTTTTTTATGAAACCTTGTTATGTTTGTTCTATTCTTTTCTCTGAGTAGAGCTAAAAATATGTCATAGCAATCTTTATGGTGCTAACATCCTAATTGGGGGTTAAAGACAAGGGGAAGTAATTATTTTTTCACAGACAGAAGCACTAGTGCTTTTCAGGTGTTGTTCGTTGCGAGGTGAGAAAGAATATATTTTAAGTTTAAGGTGTTCTTGAGTGTATAGATCATACATACATCAAGTGTGTTTCATTAATGCATAAAGTGCGCTCATTGCATACCATTGATCAGCACTTGAATAAACCGAGTTGAAATTCTGTTAACATAACCAGTTAAGCCTAAAGTGAGATGAGCATTTAACAATAGTGCAATATTGCATACATAAACCCCTTTGCCTCCTTGAGTGGCTATTGACTATTTAAACGATTCAAACAGACTAAACTGCGTATATGCGTCTGAGCGATATGTGTTCCCAATTACCACATAATAAACATTGAGGCAATATTATCTTGGATCCCATCCACGGACATAAGTGCCTCTTTTATATGGAATCATTAAATGAGCCCTGATCAAAAGAACCACCAGCGTTGTTCATCACAACACCAAGTCTGGAGAATCCAGTTGTTTCCAGTCCGTTTTGCAGCGTATCTGCTGAGCGCACAGTTTGCCACTATGAAATGTGCGGCGCGTTGAGGTATACTTGCAGGCTCCTTGTTTGTGGCGCCTGTCTCCGTTCGCTCTTTGTCTGTGGGCTAGCCTGACTGCCTGCTTCTCCCCTGTGGCCGCCCGGCACTCTCCTCTCTTCACCACAAAGCATTTGCATGTACTCGCATTTAAAGCAATTAGGCCCTAGCCTGTCAACCTGACAGGTGGCCTCCATCTCACTAAATGCACCTTTAATGTTTGCGTCTGAGTTAAGTCTTTGCGGGCCCAAGTTGACAAAATGTTGCGATTCTGTATTGTGAATAATTAGGACAATTATTTCAAGCGGATCGCGATTAAACATATGCGTTTTGCCCATTCAATCAGGCAGGGGTCTGTCACTCTGTTCCACACGGGCCGCTCACTGACCCAAATTATGGCAGAAATCCCTCCCCCTGCTCCCCATCAACTTCCACCACAATGGCAGGAGAGTCAGCGAGCGTACACTGCCTTAATAAAACAGTAATGATAATGACTATCGGTACTGAGGCGCTGAGATCCACGACACCAGGCCGAGGGAGTCTTGTTTTATAGGACGGCTAGTCACTGCAGACAGCCTGATTTATCCAGAGTTTCATTTAATACCTCTATTTAGCAGATAACACTAATTTCTTTAGTGTTATGGGGTTTCCGCTGATTGTTTTTTGTGTGCGTGAGGTGTTTTAGCGGATGCAGCACTGAGACTGGTTGAAAATGATTAGGTTAAGCAGCATTAGTTTGTCTAAAGAGTCTTAGTTCTTCTGAATTATTATTGCTGTTGGTCACACATCATTTCATGAACATAATGCTTTCCTAGATTAAGCCATGTCGTCTTTTACACTAAAAAAACACAGCATGGATAATCTTCTCAGCTCGTCGTAGTCTTTGCCTGTGTCTTTTGTAAGCGCACATCGAAAGCGTTCGATTTTTTGACGTGTTACATCCCCGTGCCCTGCAAGGGTCACCCAGAGCTTTGAGCAAACCATCTGTCTAGAAACGTGTCAGGAGCTGATCCGAATTCAGCCTATGTCAATGTAGGTCTTTGTTGTCATATTGAGCTTCCTCGTGGAAAAAAACAACAACAAAAAAAACGCAGTTGTTTTCGCCCCGACCTCCATTTGCTAACCCCATGCAAATGGGAGCGCAAAAATAACGCCAGTTGATATATGCAAAACGCAGTCACAGAAGAAATATTGACAGTTTGTTTTGCCTGTAACTACATTTGCATCTGACGTTAATCATCGCTCGCAGGTGAGCCTCGATGTGAAGTTTATTATTATGGCCGTGCAGTGGCATCAACTGATGGTCTAAGCTGCAGATTGCAGGAGTTGGGGACTTGATAAGACATTACATGCCACTTTTAAAGGGACGCCCACGCAGCACTGCGAGGCAACTAATGCTGCCTCTCACAGCAACACAGAGAAAGCAGGAGAGGGAGCTATCAAATGTGACTGTCAGTCAGACTCTGGGGAATCACTTCCTCATTCATGACCATGAAAAGGTTGCCAGTACAATGTTTCTTAGCAAGTAAAAAAGCATCTGTTTTTACATTTTTCACTTCATGTCAACCTTTTGCCTCCTCACTGCAGGCTAAACGCAAAACAAAATGCGCTAAGCTCCTTTAGCATGGAGAGAATAGAGAGAGAAACCAATGCTTTGTGTATCTTCATCTTTGTATTCTGGTAGGAGGGGGGGGGGGGGGGGGGAGAAGAAAAGCTCCTTTTGAACCTACTTTTTCCAACACATGTAGGAGACATTGTAGCTTTATAGTGCACAGACGCTTTGAAACAGTGAGTTCTGCCTTTGCCTGGTGTGCTATGTGGGCGACACCAATGCAGACTCATTTATTAGACGGCTGTAATTAATGTGTTTGTTGATTCCACTCAAAAAAATGATAAGAATGCCTTTGTTTTAATTCTCACGCAGTTCAAGAGCACAATAACAGGATTGTGTTCTTTACTTGTCAAAATGTGTTTTCTCCAGTGTGTTAAATCACCAAGCATATGATGTCGGATGGCGTGGGAGTGTCATTGGGAGATGGGGGCAGAGCTCCATAAGAAGCCCCGAGAGTTTGTGTCATCTTAGTTAGATCAGGCCTGTTTACATGCAACTATTATCCACAGTTTGTCATATGGCAGGTGTGGGATCTTCTCAATGCGGACGTAATGAGGACATGTGAAACAATGTTTGAGGAGGAATACATTTACATACTTTTGAATATTTTCGTAGTCTTCTAACGTTTCTGCCAAATGTCATATTAGAATAGGTAAGATCTCGACTGGGAACAGATAACAGATTTAAATATGCACATACGTACATGAGATATATGTACAAAACCGTTCAAACATTTGGGAGAATTTTATTTTGATTTAACAAAAAAATCAGGCAAAGTACAAAAATTGCGGTTATTACAAAAAGCGAGCATGCTCATGTCTTTCCAGGAAATCCTTTACATAGATCAAGGCCTCCAGATATCACTGCAGCTGAATAACATGTGAATTATGAATATGGTTCTCAGTTCTTCAAGCAATTCCAGGTATTTTCATAAGGATATTGTATATTTATAATTCAATGCTAATCAACATATAGTAAAATAATATACAATAATATAATTTCTGCCTGATAAGATGCCACATCAGCTCACAGGAGGAGCACATTTAGTTATTCTCATAAATTGTCAAGAAAAAAAATAATTAATTTAATCTTGACTAAGAGGGTTGTTTTTATATCTTTATCATGAATTATTTCTTTTCTTAAGAAGAAGAAAGTGTGTTTCTTAATAAAACATATTGTGACAGGCCAAATAAATAAATAAATGAATATGTAATAACATTTCGTGTTAATTTATGCATTTACACATTTAATGCACGTACCTATTTTTATATAATATACAATATTTTTATTTTAGCATACATTTCATTAAGAACTATTCAAAAACGGTATGTTGTGTAGCCTTATTCAACACGTTCTCACTCCCAACTCGTCACATACTGACGCCTGGTCAGGACCCCTCTGCTTATTTTTACCACTTTAGCATCATTTTTTATATTTTTTGCTCCATTCATTTCAATTATTTGCCTAATGCATCAGATCAAGACACATTTAATTATGTGCATTTCTATAAGTAGACATGATTTTATATTTTGGAGCAACTAACCCTACTCCTACCATAAGCCTACCACTTCTCAACAATATAAAATACATGACAGGCAAATAAAAGTACAGTCACAGGTATTTATTGCAAAAACTGACCAAAACAATATAAAATGATTAACTCATATTGCATTCCAAGTCTTCTGAAGTCATACAATATCTTAATTTAAAGAACAGTATCTCTGTATTTTAATCACTGAAATGATGATCCCGGCGCTCCGTGAATGCACTCATTCACATGACACACACGACTCTTTAGCATGACACAATCGGTCACGAGACACATGAACGGCAATGCAATTTCACTATGAAATCTGACGTAACGTTAGCCTAGAAATCTAGACGCACCCTAGCGGCAGCAAGTTTAATCTGCCCGCGAATGTCGTCTAGCAACTCTCAATAAACTTCTGAGCTGTATTCGCCTAACTCTTGCCGGGCCAATCACATCGTGTATAGAGTCGGCGGGCGGGGCCATAATGACGACGGCCGAGTTGCGTTTGCGTGCTTCTAGTAAACACAGAAACTGGCGAACGGCGGCCTTTCGAATCAGCTTTGACCGTGACTCTGGAAGACTTGGAGTTAAGCTTTTCTCTAGAAAAGAACAAAGAACGGCACTGAAGTCATTCTTATAAAGGGAAGATGTTTTCGGAGTTTTGCCGACCGGATTTACGGCGAATTTAATCTATCAACAAGCTCTGCTTCACCTTCAATGCTCTGGTTGGTTGTAGCGCTATCCTATCGCATGCAGAGGGAGTTTGAAAGACAACCGTTTATCCCGCCCCTCGGATTGAGCCCTGTCAATGGTGAGTTTCCAGACCAAACATCTTGATGTGGGTAACGTAACATTTCTTTGGGCGGCGATTTTGTGGTGAATGAATACGCTGATCGCTTTTGGGATTTTCTTCACACAAATTAATCGTTTGGCCTCGGAACACTTAGAATATGTGTAGTACTTTTTGAACAAATTGTGCATGCAGTCGTATCTGCCTGTTATATTCTGTGTTTTATATCATGTTCACACAAAAGGGATGGGATGGGTTTGGGTTACATGTTAAAACGTGTCTAACTAGCGTAAATAAAAATAAATGTAGAAAAAATATATATTCCAACATGTCATGTTATAATGGCAAAATCATAACTCAGTATATAATTTCATTATGATGATATGCCCAACGCGCCTGTGTATGACGCCAAAGATTTCTCATTGAAATGAATGGAGCACCCTGCTCGTCGCCAAATGACGCCAAAGGGTACCTGTGCGTTAAAATCTGACGGCGAGGGGTCCTGACCAAGCGTCAATATGTGACGAGTTGGGAGTGAGAACGTTTTGCCTTATTAATAACACAATTTTCCATAATTTACCTGATGCCCTGTTACTTTATCCTAATTCACAATTAATTGTGGAATAATAGAACAAAAGCAATTCATCAGAAACCTGGGGTAAGCAAACCTGATGCAAGGCTATTATTTATGCATAATCACTTTCTTTTAGACACATTAGTCATCAAATATTCAGCAAACATGGCAGGTGTCATAATGGTGGTAAGCTTGAATTTGCACATTATACAGGTGTGGGCAATTTTATAGGAGGGTCATGAGGTTTTTTGATGTCTTTAGTGTCTGAGGATAGAATCTTAATGTTATTTGCAAATTATATTTTCATGCGTTTTCCTTTCGGCACACATAAAAAAAAAATAAAAAAAACAAAAAAAAGCTGCAAAGGGAAATTCTGAATTAATGCATAAAAATGTTGTATGGCGTTTCGTGTTGTTACATCAGAAAACAATGTGGGAAATAGACTAAGGAAGACATACTTATTTTTTCCTCTAGCTTTTGAGAGTTTCCGTAGGGAAGAGCAGGAAGTGTTGTAACATGTGGTGAGATGTAACACCATTAGTTTAAACAATTAGAAAAAAAAGCTACAGGGGTGATATCACAAATATACAGGACCCCCTCCTTCTGATGTGACAGTACACTTTGAAAGTCTGTATAGAAATAGGAAGGACAAAAAATGGTTTGAGCTAAGATATAGGAACTATGTTTGATTTATAAATTGATTTGCTATAATGTTAAAGTGTTAGTTCTCCCAAAAATTAAAATGTCCTTCCAAACCCCTAAGACTTTCGTTCATATTCGGAACACAAAATAAGGTATTTTCGATGACTTTATTTAACAATCTATTCTAGTCTGTGCCAGTCTCCTACGCTGTTGAGGTAGTAAATACAATGTAACGCTTTAAAATCGCTATATCAGAACGCCGGCTTACCATTGGCCAACACTGTTCACGTGGGCACCATAACACATGCGTGTGATGCTGATGCGGTAGCTAGCCAATGGTGAGCCGCCGTTCTGATGTAGAACTCGGAATTGATGCACTGTATTTACTATGTCAACAGCGCAATAGACTGACATAAATGAGAAGAGATTGTTGAATAAATCATTATTTTTGTTTGTTTTTGTGCACAAGAAGTATTCTTGTTGCTTCATACATTTAAGGTTGAACCATTTGAGTCACATGGACTATTTTACCGATGTCTTTACTACACTCTAAAAATGGCTGGGTTAAAAACAACCCATTTGGCAACACAGTGCTGGGTAAATATTGGACAGAACACATGCTGGGTTAAATTAACCCAGTGGCATTTTAACCCAGCAGGCTGGGCTGTTGAGAAAACCCAAAATGTAGTCAATTTTTACAATTAATAGATTTGCTATTCTGGGTTATTCTTGTTGGGTTGTTCTTATAATTCCTCCTGTGCATTAGCCTACTGTAAAACTAAACAATCATGAAAGAATACATAAAGAATACATGTTTAGCCTGTTAAAATATTAATTTTTAACGCTTGTCAAATGGTACAACACAAATGTGTTAAAATTGGCAACAATGATTGTCAAATCAAATACATTATGATAATATATAAGCATTGGTATACATTATCATACTGTATATTTGTACAGATATTGATATTTCCATGGATTCAATGTGGATGCATTCAGTTATTCACCAAGAATGCATACATTTATCAGAAATTACATTAAAGCCATTTACAATGTGAAAAAAGATCAAATATTTTGAATAAATGCTGCTTTTTTAACTGTATATACATCAAAAATTCCTTTAAAAAATAATCTCATTTTCTACAAACAAATACATAAAAATTATAATATTAAGCAGCACAAGACATACTTCAATGTTTTTGACATAACATCAATACAGATATTTTAAATCGCATCTTACGGTTGCTTAGCCTAGAAATCTAGCGGCAGCAAATTTAATCTGCCCGCGAGTGTCGTCTAGCAACTCTCAATACCCTTCTGAGCTGTGTTCCCCTAACTCTTGCCGGGCCAATTGTGTGAAAAACGGTGGGCGGGGCCATAATGATGGCCGAGTTGCGTTTGCGTGCTTCTAGTAAACACAGAAACTGGCGAACGGCGGTCTTTCGACTCAGCTTTGACCGCAACTCTGGAAGACTTGGAGTTAAGCTTTTTTCTGAGAAAAGAACAAAGAACGGCACTGAAGTCATTCTTAAAAAGGGAAGATGTGTTCTGAGTTTTGCAGACCGGATACGGCGAATGTTTAATCTATCAAGGAGCTCTGTTTCACCTTCGTTGCTCTGGTTGGTGGTAGCGCTATCCAATCGTGTGCAGAGGGAGTTTGAAAGAACCGTTTATCCCGCCCCTCGGATTGAGCCCTGTCTATGGTGAGTTTCCAGACCAAACATCTTGATGTGGGTCTGGCTTGTCAGGCTAATGGTTGGTTACAACATGTATTAGATAAATGTGGGTATGTTATATGAAAAACAATGAAACTAAATTTGTTACAACATCTCTCTCTCTCTCTCTCTCTCTCTCTCTCTCTCTCTCTCTCTCTCTCTCTCTCTCTCTCTCTCTCTCTCTCTCTCTCTCTCTCTCTCTCTCTCTCTCTCTGCATTTAATCTGACCTCTGTACTCTCTACCTCACTACTTGTTCTCTTGCTGTACGAATGCACTTTAATCACTAAAAAACCTGGAAAGTGCTCTTTTCCCTCTACTATTTTGTGCTTGCACGTCTGTTCAAGCACGTAACCTGCTGAACCTTCAAATCCGTATATACAATAATTAACAGAATTTCTATGAGTACTTTTTGGGAAACTGTTTCTGTGGAGGTTTATCTCATGAATCTGAAACCAATTTAACTTTTTGTTCTGATTGTTTTTTTTTCTTTGTTTTTTTCTTTCTTTCATTTCAAGAAAAAATATGCCACTTCTTTAAATGACAAATTTAAGAAATGTTAACAGATTGCTTTCAACAACACACTTGGTAAGCATCATCATTTAACTGTGTGGCAAATGTATTCATCAAAACACAATTCAATTTTCAATATGAGACTCAATTCAAATGAGATATTTCTTGTCTAGCTTCTTACAAAACATGCTTTCTATTAATATGCTCAGTTTTTGCAACCATGCCACTGCTCTGGCAATGTCAATAGAATTTGACCCATTTTAGGGGAGATGGAATGAAATATAAATGTATGCTAATTGTACTACTAATTTCATGATCTGTGGAAATGTGATGTGTAAAACAAGGCTGCTGAATACATATACTTGTCAAGACACAATGTAGACGTTATGACACATAAAGCATTTTCTCAGTTGTCACAAAACCCATCGATCCTATACTTAAACAAACACTCTCCGCGAGCGATAATAAACACGCATTTCAAATGCTAATTCTGCATTAGACTAGCTTGATTTTAAGCTTATAGGCAAAAGCTCTATTCTGAGGTAGGGAAGCGTATCCTCAGTTTCAGCATGTCAGACTGTGGCGTACTGTTGCTCAGTGAGCTCTTTGTATTCCTTGTAAGTAGACAGCCGTTTTACAGTTTGTTTCAAAGAATGTTTCAAAATGTTTCAATACCTAAGGGGAGGTATGCAAGGAAGGAGAAATCACAGAGGCAATTCAGTTATGCAAATCACATCACACTGTTTTCATTAATCCCACCTGAACATTGCAAACTGTCTGTGCAGAACCCGCAGAGAGAAAAGAGAAGAAAGAAAGACAGAAAAAAAAACCACTTGAAACTTTTTCAATCTATCTATCTACGTCTTAATTTGATCAAATTATGACAGAGGGAGTTATGTGACATTTTGATGGGCTTTATTATAATAAAAACACCTGACAGTCTTTGATTGTCATAGGGGGTTTTATATATATATATATATATATATATATATATATATATATATATATATATATATATATATATATATATATATATATATACGCGGCAGAGGCTAAGAGGCTAAAGACAGCGAGCCCCTGTTATATCTATGAAAAATTGCTACTATATATATATATATATATAATATATATAATTCATATATATATGAAAACTATTATAATCAATAATATTTTTTTTGTGCTGCCTAATATACGTATGTGGAAACCATGACATATTGCTACTATATATATATATATATATATATATATATATATATATATATATATATATATATATATATATATATATATATATATATATATATATATATATATATATATATATATATATATATATATATATATAGTAGCAATATGTCATGGTTTCCACATACGTATATTAGGCAGCACAAAAAAAATATTATTGATTATAATAGTTTTCATTTACAATAATTATTAATACTTTTATTTTGAGCATCAAATCAGCATATTAGTATGATTTCTGAAGCATCATGTAACATTGAAGACTGGAGGAATGATGCAGACCATTTAGCTTTTGTTTGCTTTAAAATTTGGCTACAATTGTTATTTTAAATTGTAATAATATTTCACAATATTACATTGTACTGTTTTTATTTAGATTTACTTAACTTGCTGGACATATGAAAACATTTAAAAACCAAATATATGAAATATACAGTTTATTTGCACTAGCATACAATCCTCATAATCCTTGCAAATACACACACACACACACACACACACACACACACACACACACACACACACACACACACACGCGCGCGCGCACACACATGTCGTGTTTCCATGTTTTATGGGGACTTTCCATAGGCGTAATGGATTTCATACTGTACAAACTGTACATCCTATCCCCTGCCCCTAAATCTACCCATCACAGGAAACATTCTGCATTTTTACTTTCTCAAAAAAAACTCCTTCTGTGTGATTTATAAGATGTTTTCCTCATGGGGACCTAAAAATGTCCCCACAAGGACAAGGATTCCGGATGTTGCCGAAATGTCACGCACGCACGCACGTACACACACACACACACACACACACACACACACACACACACACACACACACACACACACACACACACACACACACACACACACACAATATATAACGTCAAAGCACCATTTTATCTTTCTCTAATTGATTATTGCATCAAATGCATTCTCACAATACCGAAATGCCTCTCTCTGTTCTGCTGATGTCTTATTTATTTATTTGTCACTCAATATTTCCCTTTGAAGTGTCAACTACGGGATCAAGTTATAAAAATATTCCAGCCAAATCCCATAAAATACTCCATAAACAGGAGAACTGAGGGAATATGTCATGCTAAAAGCATAATTGGCATTATACATTCTGTTTAAAATCTACATCAGGGGATCCAAACTGACACGTCCTCATTAAGCCTCTGGCCCATGCCTTGCCGGAGAAATAAAAGTGATTGCGATAATTACACCAGCGAGGATGAGGATGATGATGAGGAGGAGGTACTTCTGGCTACAGGTGGCTCTGATTAAGTTTAATCTGGCAGCCAGCCCTCCTCTTGCTATCTCTTCTCCAGGCTCTGTGCCTCTAGGTGCAAAGGCTCGGAGGCAGCCTTCCATAATGAGCTCCTCGGCTACACACTGGATACCCTGGAGTGCAGTCCCCACAGAGCCATAATGAGCACTCCAGTGCAGCACTCTGTACTCGCAGCCAAGGGCTCCAAGCCGGCCTCCCTGTAGACAATGGCACACGGGTGGGCATGGCTTGTTCGCCATTCTCCTCTCAGTCGGTCCCCGGGGTGCTTGTATGGAAGGTGGGAGGGGGTGGCCGGGAGCCTGCGGTTGGCAGCGGTTGCCTCGCGGGGAGAGGCGCTCGTCTTGGCCCGCCGACAGCCCTCCTTCACATCCAGCGATCGTGTGGGGTAGCGAGTGTGAAAAAGCGTGGCAGGGAGGCAGCAGGCAGAAGGCGCGTCTTCTGGATGGACTTGGAATCGCTGCATCAGTGGTGTGGGAAAACGGCTTCCCAGACAGCGTTTAATAGACTCACCGGGATCAGGAGACACCCACTTCCCTAGCGTCCGTGATGCGTTCGCTCTCAGTCTTTTGATTATCTTGGTTATTTAAATGGATTTGCATAACAATCAGCTAGATTTTATTAGCGGGCGAGATGCGGAAAACAATCAGCGCGCTGCAGTGTTGATGCAAGACTCTTAATTACAATGTTGAATAATGTCAAGCAAATGAATCAAGCCAAGCACCTCTCACATCAGCTTTCATCAGGATGGAGAGATACAGGGAGCACGCTCATTACGCCTGCAGAGTGTGTGGGTCGTCGATCAGGGGGCCGAGGTGATGCTGAAGTGCTCTGTAGGTTAGCTTTTCACTGTTCCACAATTACGGATATGGAGGGAAATATGATAATATTGTTTATGCGTCGCGACTGGCAATGGGCACCGTTTCTTTCGTCGTCTTCTTTTTTTTAATTGCTCTGTATTTTAATGAGATCACCTCTCTTGATCTTGGACAGACACGGTGTTGGCTTGCGCTGTCTTTTCTGAAACAGCTCCATCTGGGAATGAGGATTACATAGTTATTATCTTGGGGGAGGATTAAGGATTTGTGTCTATCGCTGGGTGGTGCAGCCAAAGACAAATAAATCTCAACATGTTGTTAATGCATAGCCTCTATTGTTCTTTTTGTAATAATCAAGAAAAAAAAAAAATAACATGGCCGATGATGGCGTTGAGGGGTTTTGGGGTTTACCGCCGCATGTCCTGTTTGGGAGGTGGGATTTATCGGAACGATGTTTCATCATCAGACATAATACACTGGATTCCGCTGTTCTGGAACACTCAAGCTGTAGAGAGATCAGAGAGTAAATTCATTCTCAAAAACAAAGATTGAAAATTGAGAGCAGGATACAAGGTTATATTGCCCTGTCGCTGTTATGTTTTGAATATACGCGGTTTTATGTGACATGACAGATGCCTTGATGGTTACAACCTAAATCCTAAATCACAATTCAGTACATTATTCTGTACGGGAGATTTACTCCCACAAATCTATGACACTATAGGGTCAGGGTCAGAAATGAATGGGGGCATTAGGCAGAATTGTTACTCTTTAACATGAAACTTCCTAATAACTTTGCCTAGATCTGGGGCATAGGGCTGACAATAGATAAACAAAGAATCATCACAATTAATCACAACAATTTTGTGTGATTAATCAGAATTATTTGTATACTTATCGCAAAATTAATCCTACACCATTTGTTATGTCATCATATCCAGTGAAATAAACCTCGAGATTGATAGGTGAAAGCACTGTTTTGGACTGATTGTTTGAATTGATTTGAAAACGTTCCCTGAATTTAGCGGCTTAAAATGATCCGATTGCAAATAGAGAAGGGATTTCTTAGAATTTCACCTATCAGGGTTACAAATGCTTGTGCCATTGTAGATGCTCAGAGTGATAATCTCCCAACTTCTAGCCTAGATATAGGATCATCTAACTGGGTTATGTAAATTACATGATGGCTCAATTTTGTGTGCTATAGTAATTTCTTTGTGTTAAATTATTTGGTTTATATTAGGTGGCCTTATGTACTTACATCAAAAAATAAGTACAATGTACTTACTGTGTTCAAATTGTATTGCAAAGCACTTTTGCTGATATTGAGGTGGGATATGGGTAGAGTTTTGGACAGGTGTAGTGGTGTGTGTCAGTTTAAAGGTATGGTTAGCTGTAAGGGAAGTGACAACAGTGTAATGACAAATGTAACTACAGAAATTAATTTCAGACGTAATTACATGCAGGTATTTTTAACATGTAAGTGCAATGTAAAAAAAAATGTATGTACACAATATGTGCATTGTATCAAATGATTAATTACAATGTTAGTACATAGTAGTTAAGGCCACCTAATATAAAGTGGGTCCAATAATTTTAATTTAATTGCCAATTTGATTAATTGACAACCCTATATTAACATATAAAATATATGCCATATTCTGTTTCTAAAATCTAAAATTCTGATTCTAATGCACATAAAACTAAATGTATCAAAAACTGTAAAAACTGTAAAATGTTGAAATATTATAACAATTTATAACATTTGTATTTTAATATATTGTATATCAGATTAATACAATGTTTATAGAGTAATTAAATCAGAATAATCAAATTATTATTTTTAACAATAATAAAAATGATAACGATATTTATCATGATAATGTTTGGACTTTTTATTACTTTTGATAATATTTCATATGTGGGTCTTTGGATCTATATCTAACATGGTTATATCTCTGGATCTTTTGAATCTCTGCCTGCCGCAATAGTATATAAAGCTCTTTTCTGGTATTAGAGTAACAATTACAGAAGAATAATATAAAGCATATTTCTTTACCTTTTAGAGCTTGGAAGGGTTCTATACCATCATCAGTTCCTTGTCAGAGTTCATTTCCCAGTACATTCAGCATCTGGCTCATATTCACAATCAAAAATCAAAGGGAGGAGCGGGGCACAACATAACACTTTTCTGTCTTAGTTTGTGTAAATCCACTTGGGGTTCAGAGTATTTATGTTCGTCCTACATTAATTGCACACATATCTAGTATATATATATATATATATATATATATATATATATATATATATATATATATATATATATATATATATATATATATATATATATATATATATATATATATATATATTTTTTTTTTTTTTTTTTTTTTTTTTTTCATTAGTGTATACTTTTTTCTTGATTTACCCTGAAAGATTGGAAGTGAAATGTGACGACATTGTAATGACCAAATGAAAGCTTAAATGTTATGTGATCTAATTAAAAATATATAGCCAAGACAATTCTAAAATGAAATACTGCAATTAATCATTAAACATATTTTTTTTTTTTTTTTTTTGAGTTTGACAACAAACACATCACTAAATATAGCTATACATCCTAGTTAAACCATAATAGTAATGAATCATTTCTCAACATTGATTCTGTCATTATTCACCTTTTTTCTCATGGTTTCTCAATAAAATTAATAAAAGTATTGAACATAATAGCGTAGTTCTAATAGGGAGCTCATTGTAATGCAGTGTTACAACACACCCCACCTTCGCAACAGGGATTTAATCCGCGGCTCGGGCCTTCTGCTGGTTAGAACAACATTAAAGAACAATCTGTTAAATAACAGATATTTATAAGATAAAAATAATATCAGAAAAAGAAAAAAAAAACAGAGATGACAAATAAACTTAAGACATTTACTGTTGCTATGGTTAAATGGTTAAATAAATGTTCAGTAATATCATCCAAAGATTTTGTTCTCTAAATAATGCTGATAAGGCAACTAGTAAATACACAAAGTTTTGTCGTCCTGGGATGTGTGTAAAGTTTTAAACCATGTGTATTACAACTAACCCTGCATTAGGCTGTGGCCCGCGCTCCCCTATTCTTAAAAAAAAATATATATAAAAATATATATGTGTGTGTGTGTGTGTGTGTGTGTGTGTGTGTGTGTGTGTGTGTGTGTGTGTGTGTGTGTGTGTGTGTGTGTGTGTGTGTGTGTGTGTGTGTGTGTGTGTGTGTGTGTGTGTGTGTGTGTGTGTGTGTGTGTGTGAGGAGGAGGAGGAGGAGGAGGATATAATAGTCAATGATGTCCTGCGTTCATGTGTCACTAAAGACCTGAGGTATGTGCTAACTTACATCATATTTCACATTCCTGTAGCTCAAACTGTGGAGCATGGTGCTAGCATTGTCAAGGTCATGGGTTCGATTCCCATGTATATTTGAATTCAATGTAATGTACCTTTTGGTTCCTTTAGCAATATTTGACATTTTAAATTGTTAACATAAATCAATATTACAGTTTGCCCTCAAACATGTCAAAGATTCGTCTACAAACATGTGGACCATGAATGCCCCTGGCCACAAGTGACCTTTGGTGGAGCAGCAACCTGATTTGATCCTTTGTGTTGTATGGAAACCAAAGCTCACAAAGCCTACTCTCATCCTCATGTAAACCCGTTAGCTCATCAAGCTACAACTGCAGTTCTCAGCAAGTGGCGTTACAAGTACCGCACCTGTTACTCCAGGTTGACCGCAGCTTGTTTGTAAGTGTGATGTATGTTGAAAGCGTTGACATGTGCAAGTGTTCAAAGCCCCGTTACTAACCGAGCACATGCCCTGATTTGATAGCCCTGAGTGGAGCTTTAGGATTAAGCAGAGCATGCTGTTAGAATTGGTTTAATCATCATGAAGGACATAGCCGTAAATGGAGACGACGTGACATTGTCTTTTCAAACAGCCTCTTTATTAGTGCTGGAGAATGCTGTAATCTAGAGAGCTACAGCCTGCCAGCGGTTCCTCTTTGAACAGCTTACCTTTGTGCCGCGCACAATCGCTGCTGCACGTTTGGTCCACCCTTAGAGCCCACGCCATCACAACAGCCATTTGGACAATCCTCTATTGTGCTGGCAAAAAGAAGGAATGGGGAAAGAAATGAGTGGCAGGAGAGAGAAAGAACATCTTATTTTATTCAATGTAATTCCTGTAGTCAAAGAGCATTTTTTATCATTTCATATGCCCCTATTGTGCTGTTTTAAAGGTTCCTAATTTTGTTTTGGGGGTCTCCTACATACAATAGGTTTACACGCGGAACGATGGCATCTGTTTTTACGTATCAATTCCAGCACGTGTCCTCATTCTTTTGAAGTGCAAGGAAAGTGGATATGCAGCGCTGAAAATAGCATCTTCACAACATTTTGACAGCACGAACCAAACTCTTCCAGGTCTCAGCAATAACTACAGTGTTTTAAAGGTGGGCCAAAGTAGACATTTTTCATGTGCAGCCAATGAAAATCATGGGTGGGCATTATGCAAATATGTTACCCTGTAGAAATGTAGCAGTAAGTGTGACTGGAACCACTGGAGTACAGTCATATCATCTGACATATGCTATAAATCATGCAATTTAGGATAAAATATCCAGCATTAGAAATGATCGGGTACATATAAAGGCCTTACATAATCAACAGTCTGAGGTCTTAATGGTTGGGATTCAAGTTTCTCAGCAAAAAAGATCACTATTTCACATCTACACCAACATTTGGATGGACTGCTGTGTTATTGAGTTAACAGACTGCAATTTGCATATGAGGTTACCAATTTCACTTCAAATCTTGACTTCTCTTTTGTCCCACGATTGAATTTTTCAGACATCCAGTGCCCTAATCTGGCAACTATGGTGTTAAATGTCACAGAATTACTGTATTTAGATACCAGCCAGCATTTGCTCATACAGTTGCGTCTTTACATGATGCAGTGCTTTTTAGCAGATAAAGGAAGGATATGAGAGCGAGGATTCACATGAAGGAGAAAAAACAAAGAATTATAGTGTCATCAAGGATCAGTTTGCTTTTTAAAATCCGCTGTTATTCTTCCTGACATACATACGGCCACAGTGTTTTTCCGCCTCAATCTTATAAGCCAGACAGAGTTGTTCCACTGACTGTGGCTTAAGCAACAGATGACTCAACTGAACAATATGCTTATAAACCACTTAGCCTCAAAAACTAAAAACTAAACAAAAACAAAAAAATGAAAGAAACACAAAAATAAGCCTCTAAGTGTTGAAGTGCTCATAGTAACCTTTTTACAAAATAAAGCATAAGTCCATCACGACTTGCTTTAAAGTCAAAGTTATTAAGGCTGCACGATAAAGCTGGGTCAATCACGGCACACTGTGAATGTCTATGCCACGATTTATCCCAGAATCAAAATATTTGTAAAAGGCACAGACAAAAGAAAAGTATTGTTTGCTTCATGAGTCTCCAAAGGCTATGAATTATTCAGTGTGACCAAATACCAGTTAACATTTTCAGAAATGAGACACTAAATCACTGCAGAGACTCCAGAGCCGTTCAGAGAAAGCTGTATCTTGTCACACACATTCTAGTGGATGAGCTCTTTTCTGGAGCAAAGGAGAAGTTGTGAAAAGCTGGTTTCTTCTGCTCCTCTACCTCAGAGACGAGGATCAGCAGGCAGAATCCTTTATTTGTCCCAGAGTTGAGTGTGTGGAACACTTGGCCTCGTCCCTCGGTGCTGTCAGGATCAGAGCAGTGCGCATCCATGGTCTCACTGCTGGCAACACACAAAGCCAGCTTGGAATGACAAATTGGTCTGAGACACCACCGGGCACATGCCAAGAAACACTCGCAGAACACACCACACCAAATTGGCAATCTGAACTAAGTTTAGACAAGCTGAACACACAAGCACAAATCAAATATCTGCAGGGTTTGTATGTGCACACGACTCTGTATACAGGATGTCTGTGCATAATTATGATGTGCTTTGTTTTTACTGTGTGCGATTTTACATGAGGCACACATTCATAATGCTTTTCTTTTGGATAGTGAGCAGTCTCTGAGGAGTCTGAGGGAGGTGGCCCATTTATTCTCTCTTTTGTTTGTATTCATGATATGGAAAAGCATTTCGGATTTTTTGTTTTCAAAAATAAGATTTTGTTTTCTGATTAACATATTAAAATGTAACTCACCACCAACAAAATGAGGTTAGGGTTATACTAACTTGGTTGCTGTTAACATTCCTTTAAGAAAAATTGTAACAATAGCAGAACCTGTTTTGGTGCTTAATAAAACCATTTGGAAATGCTATACAAAATTTAATATTTTTAATACTAGTTTATTTTCATTAATATACATTAATATACTATACATTTGCCTGGCTTTCACCAGACTGAACTCATACTTTTAAGATTGAAGATTGGTCTGGGGAGTCTGCTCTGTATGTTCTACTGCCCAAGAGGCGTGATCAACAGGCATAGTTCAAATGACTATGTGGCTACGTCTACACTAATCCGGATAAATTTAAAAACAGAGTTTTCATCTAAAAACGCTCCGCGTCCACACTATCATTTTCAATCATTTTCCAAAAAATGTTAATCTACACTGAAACGTCTGAAAATGCTTGCATCCCCATACTGCGCATGAGCAAATCCAAGACACAATGTCGAGAAAAGGCACTGAGTTTTTTAACAGTATGTACAAACTGACATTAATATTTAACAAGGGTGTCAAAACAGAAAGCATACAAAACAACTGCTGTACAATGTCGTTCACCATCTTGGCTGAATTGGTCATGACTGCATCACATGGCTAAAAATGCGTCATCGTATTAAAAAGCCTCCGTTTTCACAGTCCACACTACGACGCGAAGACGGCATCTTCAAATTTATCCGCTTTGGAGAGCGTTTTCAAAACGATACGTTTTCATTGACTTAAAACGCTGTCTCAGTGTGGACGGAAGGCCCAAACGGAAAGAAAAAAAATATGTTTTCAAATGAACGGGCATAGTTCAAATGACTCTGTATGAAATTGGATAGTCCTTCAAGCAATCAGACCACAAGAGGCGTGATCAATGGGCATAGTTCAAATGACTCTGTACATACTTGGATAGTCCTTCAACTAATCAGACCAAAAGACATCAACAGGCATAGTTTTCCTTCCCGCTCCCGCAAGATTTTGTCCCGCTCCTGCAGAAATATATATTATTTTATCCTGCTTCGGCCTGCAAACAATCATGTTTCGTCCCGCTCCTGCCCGCAGAATCCCGTGGGTAAACGTATAAGTATTTATTTTTTTTAAATACATGCATATTCTGCCTGTTGAATAGAACAAATAGAACTAAAAATAAACAAATGCTTTGTTTTATTTGCTTTAATTGAATGGATGAACACACACAAGGAACATAACATAGAAATACAGTAAAAAAAAAAAAAAAAACAGTAAAAAATATATAATAATAGTATATAATACAAATATATAATAATAATAATAATACACCTTTATTTCATGTTCAAAGGAAAAGTTGCCAAGGGCCTGATTCTGCTTTCTTTTATTTTAGCAATTCCTTCAAACATTAAACAAACAAACAAAAAAAAATCCTTATTCCTCAATAACAAATAGACCAGTAGTTTTTCATGTTCCTTTCTTCAATAACTTACTAATATCTGTTGCACTAAGCGATTCACTTGAGTCATGCGGTGCAGACATCTTGCCACTGTGTGGTAGGCCTGGCTCTTATCCGCGCCTATGAACCACGCGAGAGTAAGCTTCCGACCATGCGCCTGTACATCAATTTTATTTTATCTTATTATAAATAAAGGTTTATTTGTTTCCAGTTATTTTATTTTGTTAGATTTTCCACTTTGAGGGAGTCCCGTAAATAATTGTATTTTTCCGCAACCCGTACACAATAATGGCTTGCTGCCCGCATCCACATTCACCCATCAAATATTGTCCCGCGCCACACTCTGTTGTGCTGGGTCCTGCGGTACTCCCACGAGAGTGCAGGTCTCTATTCGATAGTCCTTCAACCAAACAGACCACAAGAGGCGTGATCAACTGGCATAGTTCAAATGACTCTCTTCACAATTGGATAGTCCTTCAACCAATCAGACCACAAGAGGCGTGATCAGTGGGCATCCATCCATCGCTTCATCGCAAATGTGTAACAGAAGCAGGATAAATTAACGTACAGGTATCCAGACTGAGCTACATGGCGAAATCTAATCACCGAACTGCAAAAGTGCAAACCATTTACCAGCTGCGCAGAAGCTTCTTTTTAGCTCAACATCTGTATGTGTGGCTTATGTAGGAGTTGTAAAAGTAATACGTTTTTCTGACTACAGGAGCAAACACTATCAAAAAAAAAAAAAAAAAAAAAAAAAAACACGAAACAAAAAACCCCACTAACATTACTATGGCATTACCATGTTTGGGAGAGTTGCATGTACCTTGGAGTATGTGCAGTGCATTTTAATCATCACTCTATCATAGCAGTGTTATAATAGACTTTTTCAAAAGGTAATTCTGAAGATTTTCAAGATGTGCTGTGTTCATATGAATAAGTGTTTAAGAGAGTATTGTTGCCAATAAATTAATATTTTAATTAACACACTTTATATTAAATAATACACATGTGAAGTAGCTTATGTTTATGTTGTGTTTATACCTGATTACAAATGTTATGAATGCATATCGTCCTATTATTTTTGTTATTGTAGAGCTAATTCATTAAAGGGTTAGTTCACCCAAAAATGAAAATTGTCATTAATTACTCACCCTCATGTCATTCCGAACCTCGTTCATCTTTAATGAAATCTAAGAGCTTTCTGAGCTTTCTGCATGGTGATGCTCTCGTGAACACATGTCGGAGATTAATATTTTGGTAATAAAGTTGTAAACAAAGCACTCGTGTCACTTCATAAAATTGAGGTTAAACCACTGGAGTCACATGGATTACTTTTATGAAGTCTTTACTACCTTTCTGGGGCTTGAAAGTGGTAGTTGCTTAGACTGTGTAGTTGCGTATTCAATGAAAGGACAGATATCTCTCAGACTTCATCAAAAAGATCTTAATTTTTGTTCCAAATATGAACGAAAGTCTTATGGGTTTGGAGTGACATGAGGGTGAGATAAGGGATAGCTCACCCAAAAATTAAAATCAAGTTGTACCAAACCCGCAAGTTGTTCCAAACCTGTATGAACACAAAATAAGATATTTTGAAGAATTTGGTAACCAGACAGTTGCTAGGCACTGAGTAATATCACTGCGCCACTGCATCCATGGTACAGCAGCAAAGTGCCATGATTATTACGCAGGAATGAGAGTATATTCCCTACACATCTCAGTCTAGAAAATCAAAACTTGTCATTGTCCGTAGGTCTAAGTACACAATGTAACTATACACATCACAACATGTAAATAGGAATATGTTGGCGTTATTTTGTCACTTATTGAGCAGTAGGCTAGATGGAGCCGTTTCGGTGGTCGTGCGTCAAACAGAGTTATGACATGCACCGAGATGAGAGTGGTATTTATGGACTTATTTAACTCTGGGGCATACGGTGAATGAGCTAAAGTCTCAAAAAGTCGGCCTTTTCCTTTAAATGATGAACATTTTCATATTAGGGTGAATTAACCCTTTAATTATGAACAAGGACCATGATCCATTTTCACATTCATTATTGTGCATTTATTAAAATTAAAAATAGAATAAATCCTAATGTCATGACAAGAAAAAAGCAAGTGCAGAATTTAATTTACACACACAAACAAAACCTAACTAAAACGTTGGCTACCTCACTCAGAGTATTTCCTTCAGGCAATGCAAATGTAGTTAGAATATGTGGTTGTTTTTTGTGCCATTGTGATCTTTTTGGATATATTCCAGTGTACATATTTCCCTCCCTTCCAATACGAAAGCTAATTTACAAACCTCACAAACCGGTAGTCCAAATATAGGCCAGAAACTACAGACATGACTCTTTTTCCTACCAGTATCTGAATCTATGAATTTAGACTGGATATGAATGACAGGACTTATTTCAGCATATGGCAGGTGGGTACTTTGACTGCCTGGTAGGGTTTTTTTATTTTGCCATTAAAATGATATTTGGTCTCTCTTTGATGGTTTGTGCCTGAAACCACGCCTTATCATGATTTCAGGTGGACCACTCAAATTGAAAGCATGCGTCGCTTGAAGCTACATCAAATAATTGTTTTGAGTCGTAGCAGATTTTATCTGGGATAGGACTTACTTGTTGAAAACGATCCTGGAGAACAATAAAATGCTTTTTTTTTCTCCTCTGGATACGACTGCGAAAATGTATGACAGTCTGGTCCATGCTTATTGAATTCAGGCCTCATATCAGTCACAAACCCAAATTCCCCTTATTTCTTTTGGGGGAATAGAAGCCCCCAATATGATAAATGTACAGTACGGTCCTTTGATTGTATGGCCGAGGCAGCCGCTAAATTATACTGCTCAGTTTGAGGGCTCCATGTTGCCTAAGGCTTTTAAATTGCTAATGATCAACTGTGAAGAAGCACTTTGATAGCAGTGCCGGGGGACTTTAAAGCAGATCTACTGTTGTGTGCGAAGCACCCGCTTCACACTGGAAACCCTGTACCATTACTCTTTCAGAAATAGGAGATGTCAAAAATGGAAACAGGAAGAAAAATCCAGGAAAAAGTGGCCCAACCCACTCCAAAGGCAGACATGCTGCATGCATAAGTGTTACAACATTAAAGAAGACACATCTGACAAATGCAGCGGTTACTAACCTAGTAGTGTGACTGTTTCATTGTAAACTTGGCCTGTTACGCTCTTTATTTTACACAACTGTCATCACGTTCTCACATTATGTGGTGCCACAGCTGCTAAGATCTAGGGACCTCAGTGTTTTTTTTTTCTTTTCTCTTTTCTTTTTTTTCCCCGCTTCACAACACGATCCAAAACATGGAAGTCACGTGATCAAGAGCATCTGATTATCCATGAAATACAGACCTTTTTTAAATCCCTTGGAGAGAAAGGAGGGTGTTGTTGTTGCTTCCTCATATTTCCCGTTTTATTTTATTTATTTCTTGTTGTGCCTTTTTTTGGTTTGGCTTGTTCATATTATAACAACAACAACAACAACTAAAAAACGAGTCATAAACGGAGACAACAAAATCAAGAGCATGCAAGGGTTGTGCAACTTATTTAACGCTCAGTACTCTTGAGTGTCAGCCAGGAAGTAACAAGTACAAAGTCTCCCAGTGTGTGAGGAGAATGTTACTGGGCCAGAGCATCTTCACTGTGCCAGCCTGCCAGAAAAGCCCTGCTCCTTATTTTGCCTTGGGTGAATAGTGCTCTTGTTTGTGAGTTTAAATGGGAGTCGTCTGAGATCGCGGTGAGTCTTCTCCACCTGGTGCCTAGCGGAGAAGACAAGTTAATGTGACGACGTCAGACCCTCTCTTTAAGATTGCTTTTAAGGTGAAAAGTACTTCGGCGCTCGCTCCTGCCAATTCGCAGCCTGAGGCTTTTTATCTCACGAGGGCTGGCTGAGAGAGAGAGAGAGAGAGAGAGAGAGAGAGAGAGAGAGAGAGACAGAGAGAGAGAGAGAGAGAGAGAGAGAGAGAGAGAGAGAGAGAGAGAGAGAGAGAGAGAGAGAGAGAGAGAGAGAGAGAGAGAGAGAGAGAGAGAGAGAGAGAGAGAGAGAGAGAGAGGATAACAGAATTATTTGTGGATTCTTTTAGGAGCTGAGTTGCCAGCACCATTAATATCAAACAAGTTGCACTTACTGCATTGGCAACAATTGATTGGCTCATTTGTTGGTGGCGTTGCATATAATAGTCACAGATTTTGAATAATCATGCCTTTTTTTTTTACGTTTTTGAAGACTTCAAAATAGACTTTTACATTTTTGCTTTTATTTGATTATAATTAGAGTAAAACAGTAATTATGAAATTATATTACAAATTCAAATAACTGTTTTCTGGTTTATTATATTTTCAAATGTTATGTATTTCTGTTATGGCAAAGCTGAACTCTCAGCATCATTACTCCAGTCTTAAAGGATTAGTTCACATCAAAATTAAAATTTCATGATATTTTACTCATCCCCTAGCCTAGAAATCTAGGCACACCCAAGTCTAGCAACTCTCCGTTGTCCAATCACATCAAATCACAGAGTCGATGGGCTGGCTTAACATAATTACAGCAACGGCACTTTACAAGTCATTCACGAGGAGTTCACACTTACATGTAATTTATAGAGAGTCAATTTAAATGCATAATCTGAACCCAGAATATCACCCCATGCACGTAAGTGGTTAAAACTAAAAGTGTGGAGAAAGGGTGGTGGAGGGATGCTTATAAACTGTATAGGGCTGTCAATAGATACATTTTATCGTGATTAATCGTGCATGTGTTGTGTGATTAATCGTGATTAATTGCATGCTTATTGTAAAAATTAAGCTGTCGCCATTTATCTTATTAAACACATTAATTTTGTCATAATTTGCTATAGCCAAAGTAAACAATCAGATTGAAGGATGATTCTCACAAAACTGTATTTTCTGCAAGACTTTAAATTAACCGAACAGGTTAATGTTGACAGCACTAACATATTCCTCTTATTGTTGATTAGCTGAGTGCTTTCCACTTGTGTCAATTATCTTAACGTGCTCCTCCCGAACCTTGTTAATAAAACATCATCCATTAAAGAGGAAAATGTGTTCAGAGTTTTGCCGACCGGTACAGCAAAAGTTTACTCTATCAACTAGCTCCGCTGGTGGGAAAACGCATGGGACTCAGCCACATCCCGCTTGTTATTATTGTCTCACCACTGATAGCACTCTGGTTGGTTGTAGCGCTATCCTATTGCGTGCAGAGGGAATTTGAAAGACAACCATCTTTTATCAACTTGATGTGGGTCTGGCTTGTCAGGCAACACACCCCCCAAGAATGTTTGTGCATTTGTTTCTTAAGTTGAAAATATTATTATTATTATTTTATTTTTTTGAGAAAAACATTCCAGGATTTCAGAGGGCTTCAGAGGCTGTGTGCGATCCCGGATGAGGAGTAGGGTCTTATCTAGGGAAACCATCTGTCATTTTCAAGAAAAGAAAAAATATATATATACTCTTTTGACCTAAATTGCTCAATTGCCTGTGACATGCCATGGCAATCACATCGGAAAGGTCACGCACATTGGGGGAAATACTGCCCCAAGCGAACGTGCGAAGACTAATACAAACACCGTTTAATACACAAACTCCATCTCCGACTTCAAAATCATCCTTCATTGTTATTTTACCTTTTTTTGGCTAAATGATGTTTGTAAACATGGTAGTTCTGCCTACATCTAGCATGACCTTTCTAAAGTGAAAGTGTTGTAGTCAAGACCACCAAGACCAAGACTTTGAAGGGTCGAGACCAAGTCAAGACCAAGACCAGTGGAAGTCCCACACTTATGATAATATGTGGTATATGCATATGATTGGCACTTCTCTCGTATGTGTGGGTGTGTAAGTGTACCATGAGAGAAGTTTTGATCAAATAATCAAAAGGCATTGCAGCTTTGTGGGAATTAATCTTTTTCTTCTATAAGCAAATAACACTTAACTTTTTGTCAGTGGGAGGCACTGAAGACGACGTGTCCATATTGTTCACGGTCTATGGTGGACAGAAACACCAAACTGACTCTGACAGAGGGCTTGTTTTGTGAAAAGCGCTCGTGCCCATTTTAAAACTCAAATTTCCGTAACAATGCTAATCTCGATGAGATATTAATCTCAGACCCAATCCATTATGTCTTAAATAAATGTGAATAACAGGAGGTGGAATATGTATCATACAGATATGCATTAGTATGCTACTTAGGCAACATGTACATTTTAAATTTACATTTTGGAAATGTTATTGTGCAGCTTTATTGTGCAACAGCAAAAAGAAACCCTGTACTTGTATTTTATTTTGATTAAGTACAGTTTGATTGTGCATGTGAATTGCCTCTCATGTGCAGGGTTTTTCCTGGGTCAAAATGATCTTCAGTGGTGACTGACACACACACGCACGCACCCACGCACACGCACACGCACACGCACACGCACACACACACACACACACACACACACACACACACACACACACACACACACACACACACACACACACACACATCTCTTATCACATGTCTCTTATCTTGTTTCTTTTGTTCCTCAAGTTTGCATTATTTACAAATAATTGTTTTGGTGGATTATATAATCATATTAATATTAGAAATAGCATTAACAATCAACAAATAGCCAAATTTTGCTGCTATGGATGCTACTCTGTTTTTCACGTGCATATACGCACTTTACATATATTATATGCACAAACCACCCACCCCACCACTCTAATCCTACCCAAGAGCGTGTCATATACATGCCAAAAAGTGAACATTCACAAAACTTTTTTATCTCACCACTAAGAGTTCTCCTACATGGCAGTAACAGTTCTTAGTTATGAGTTTTCTATTAAAACCTATTCACAAAGCTGCTGAGAGCAACTTTTACTAAAGAATAGAGAGAAGTCTTAAGCTAAGAGTAAGGACGGTTACTATGGCCTCGTTACTATGGATGATGTCATCACGCTTACTATGACTACAGTGATTGGCTGATAGGGGAGGGGTCTCTGTCAGCGATTTAAATATAGAAATATTTTGTTTCATGTTCCAATATTCAAATAAAATGTTTCAAATAAGAATGTTACCATATTCAAATTTAAAATAAAATTCAATGATTTTAAAATAAAAATGTTGTCATATTCAATGTAATATTAAAAAAATTAGGCCATTTGTCACAAAATAAACTAGTATATGATCAGCTAATTGTCTCTAACATGTCTTCATCTCGTGAGTTTGCAGAATTCAAGCAGAAATGATGTTAAATTATAAACAAAGTTTGTGAGGAGCACGTTCAAATGGTCTATCTAATCAGCGCAAGAGGAGGTATAAACACAGCCGAGAGCCGACTCACCAAGTTACCTCGACAGTTTTCGGCATCGCTCCGCCACCCCGTTCCTCACTCACGGTCTCCAATGTGGGGCAGAATTGTAGGTTTGCGCAAAATTCAAAGCTCGGAGCCCTTGATCCCCTCGGACGATGCGCCTAATATGCTTATATTTTTTTACTCTATTCAACATTTTTTATGTGTTAACTCGTAAAAACAACTGCAACATGTAATCTGACATTATTATATTTATTTTTTATTAAAGATAAGTCTACATTTATTATCACTATTTCCTCAATTGTACTGTTTTCTTGGGGCGGATTGCGGTGACAGCCATTAGGATTGTTTGTGATTTGGTCGCAGTGATTTAGGAGTCCACTTGACTACTCTTAACATTTCATGGACTTAGGAGCTAGTTTTAGCGCTAAAATGCTTTGTGAAATACTCTTAGACCAAAAATGTAGGAGCCCTAAAATTAGGACTGACATGCCCATTATTTTTAAGAGTTTCTCCTAAATCAGCAAGTTAGGAGCTACTTTTAGCCTTAAGATGTTTTGTGAATATGGCCCTAGGTGTGTAAGGTTTAATACAGAACAGATAAATTGCCATATGCAGCTCTCCAACATTCATTGAGTTCATTGTAAAGCACTATCTATTGCGAATGGTCATTTTATTATGGTTGTTGTAACTGTATGACAATTTGTTTTCAAAGTGTCGTGTCTATTGATGGTTATAGCTATAGTAACATCTTCAGCTAGTCAACGTTTCCTAAACCAGTCATTATATATCTTAAGCCTAGTAGTGAATGTTTTATGATAGATAGGGTAACCATATTCATCCGCATATTCACTCAAAGATAAAGCACGACCAAAACAATGTTCTTCTGCAAAATGCATGCATTTACAAGTATACCTTGTAATGATATTTCATAATATTCAGTAATAATATTTCACAGTTTTACAGTTTTTATTATGTTTAGATTTTTAAAAAATGCAGCCTTCGTGTGCGTAAGAGACTTTTTACAACAACATTAAAAAATCGTATTTAATCCAAACATTTGACCGGTACTGTACATCTCTGTCATTTTTTTTAGGTTTCATAATAAATGCACGCATGAACGCGACCAGATTAGATTAGCTGTGATGAAATATTCATGCTTTGTATTTAAACCCCTGCAAAGCAGTAATAAATGAACATGTTTGCTATGAACTGCTTTGTTTTGCTCAGCTTGAGAATGAAATGTGATTTTTAATGCAGCTAATCCTTTTAAAACACATAGCAGGCTCATTATGGCCTAAGGATACAGTAGTGTCTGTGTGAGAGAGCGTTTGCGTGACTGTGTTTCTTTACCAAGCTATATGTGTATGTGACAAAGTTTGCTTTATCTTTGTTGGCAACCGTAAATAAAATAAAAAAAAAAATATATATATATAGATATTTATATAATATTCCAAATTAGATCTTGGCTATCATGTGGCCCACAGCACTTTTGAATGAAACCAGTTTTTGATTTATTATACAGATAAACACACTCATGCATACCTGGGTCATTGTATAAAACAGGTGCCTTTACCCTACCAGCTGAAAATGATTGTTGTTGTTTTTATTATAATAATAATAATAATAATAATAATAATAATAATAATAATAATAATAATAATAATAATAATAATAATAATAATAATAATTTGTTAGATTTATAGCACTTTTCTTGGTACTCAAAGTGCTTTACATTTAGAAGGGGGAATCTCCTCAACCTCCTAAAGTAATTGTTTTGTATGAGTTTTGCATAGCTGTAAAGTTATGGTTGACAGTTTATAGACAAATTTCAGAATTCAAGGTTGTGCAAAATTATTAAGTAATTAAATGCAGATTTTTTTAAAGAAATACCATGGTAACAAGGTTGACATTTTAAAACCATAAAAGAAAAGAGATATTTGTAATAGTTTATAATTTCCAAGGAGAGAAATAATGATGTTATCAGCTTATTTTAATTCATCATATAGCGACAATGTTGGCAGATAAGTATTATAGTTTATACAATTAATTAAGACCTAATACATTCATTTTTTTTGAATATTTAGTTGAAAACTTTGTCGTGTTGAAAATTTTAGTGTCCCCAACTGAGCAAGCCACACCAAAGGCGACAGTGGCAAGGAGCCAAAACTCCATCAGGGCATGATGGAGAAAAATAAACCTTGGGAGAAACCAGACTCAGTCGGGGTGCCAGTTCTCCTCTGATCTATTAACAAAGAGTGTATGATTATTATTCTGGCAACCTTGCAGGTCAGAAATCATATTATAGATTGGAATATTCAAAAATGTTTGGGTATCACACAAGAGATGGGTTTATTGAGGATGACGTGTTGATTACACAAAAATATGAATATTTGAAGGATCGGAGTCATCGCCCCGGAGATGGCTTTATTGAGGATGACGTGTCTGTGAGGCAAATTCAGAGGAGACACCAATTGACACGGTCTCAGCAGACACTCCAGGATGCACTGGTCATATCTGGGCGCAGGTCCACCATCTGATCCGGACATGGCCTGGGGCCTCGGGATAAACAGAGAGAGTAACATTATTGTAGATGCCACTCTTTTTATAATGTATTGAGTACATCAGGTGTAATGGGAAGGGTTCCCGGTTCCGGCTGACCTCAATTGATTTGAATAATGTAAGTTAAAAATGTTCTATGTGTTTGCCATAGTAAAGTGATGCGTTTTTAGTTTGTGACAGAGTGTGTGCTTCCAGAACAATGCTACGAAGACTGTTCCAGAGTTTAGGTGCTAATTAGGAAACAGATCGACCGCATGCAGTTGATTTTGATTTTCTAGGTATTATCAACTGATAATATGTACCACCTACCTAAGCATTATTGCAGACCATGTACACACTTTCATGAAAACGGTATTTCCTGGAGGTTGTGGCCTCTTTCAGCAGGATAATGCACCCTGCCACGAAGCCAAAATGGTTGAGGAATAGTTTGATGAGCACAACATCGAATTTGAGGTGTTGACTTGACCTCCAAATTCTCCATATCTCAATCCAACTGAGCATCTGTGGGATGTGCTGAACAAACAAGATCCATGGAGGCCCCACCTCCCAAACTTGCATGACTAAAATGATATCTGCTGCTAACAACTTGGTGCCAGCTACCACAGCACACCTTCAGGGGTCTGGTGGAGTCCATGCCTCAACGTGTCAGGGCTGTTTTGGCAGCAAAAGGGGACCAACACAATATTAGGAAGGATGTCATAATGTTATGCCTGATCTGTGTATATATTTTAAATATAAAAAAAAATGAATTGTAACTTAAATGTTACTGTCACTTTTGATCGTTTCAATGCGTCTTTGCTGAATAATAATAATAATAATAATAATAATAAATCAAATAAAAACTTTAAAAGAAAACATACTGACCCCAAACGTTTGAAAGGTAGTGTATTTTATTTCCATTTGCTGATACAGCAAGGCATATTAAGAGTTTAAATAGCAGTTGTTCATTGTTAAAACATTGTATAAATGGGACACAAGTGGAACCCAGTTTGGGGAATGGTTCTTGTGGTTGTCGTAGCATCCAGAGGACATTCTTCTTTTTTGTTTTCATCCACACGCAGACGATGCCGCTGTTGTGCTAAACTCAGGCTTATACCTGTGCCTTTAACTCATTACAAAGGTCTAATTGAGACTTCTTCCAGCTCTCAAGACCAGTCTAAATGTAAGGGCTTCACACTGCTTAGCAAATGAGCACACCAGGAGCAAGAAACCTTGGTGTCTTGATGTACTTGTGGGAGGCTGTCGTTTCAAAGAGCACTCCTTTATAGCGATGGCACATTGAACGTCAGTCAGCCTCAACATTGCTGGCAAGGAGATTACGGCTCTTTGCAGCCTACCGCTTGCTCTCTTTTCTCCTCCACTACCATTTGGAGAGGAAAACATTCAGCAGAGTGAAGTAAAGAAATCACTGCCATGGCTTGTTTTGGGGAGGAACAGCAGAGAGGTTTAATATTAGCAATTTGGCATCTCGATAAAAACTAATTTGTCTCTCTACTGTGAAGCAGAGATGTAACACGTAATGAGAAGAGATAATAAATTTGCCTTCTATCTGGCATTTTCCATCATGTTTATTTGACTGCACTTCACAACCTTGACAAAATCACATTTTGCTTTCACAAGTTTACTTGCGCTGCATGAATTATGGAGAGAGCTGAGAAGGAAGGAAGACACCAATAAAGATTTTCTTGTAAGAAAGCGACCATTTGAAAACCATTCCCTGCATCCGCACTTATTTTACAGAGTTATCCACACTCCAAAATAACAGCAGAGCACTGAAGTCATCAGCTTGTACCAGTGCAGTTATGTTGCATTTGCATAGCCTAGGCTTTCAGTGCAACATATAATTTTGCCGCACATTACATAAAGGCCATTCAATTGAACACACTGGGTCAACACTGCCTGATAATGGTGGCTGTGTACCTGCAAATGAATAAAGCCCCAGTGGTGTGTGTGTCTGTCGTCTATGTCAGATTTTAATGGGATCATATATTATTTAAACATGCAGGACAAGTTAATACACTCTGCTCCGCATACCTGTCATATTAAATAATTAACCGTGGCTGAGGAAAACATTAAACAGGAAATAAAGCATTAACACCAATGCAATTTTTACAAAGAGATTCTGTTTTTACTTCTCTTCAATATGTTTTTGTTTCATAACTGTTGCCCAGTTTATTTAAGCAACATTATACCAGCAAGAGGTTTTGTTCTGGATATCAGCACGACTGTGATCTGGCTGTCAGCACAAAGCCAGAGTGTAATTAATATGCAGTTTTACATCATGCTTGATATTACTTTTAATACAAAAGTTATATTAAACAATAAGTGACTTCCATTTCAGACACAATTGTCAATTGACACGTCATTTATTATATATGTATCTCCACCAATAAAAAATTATCCAGGCAATGTTCTGAACACATATTGCTGTATTTCTACTGTTACCATAATACAATGAGCGAGTCTGCAGCAAAACAGATGCTCTGATTTTAAATACTAATCTTGATGCAGATTTCAAACTGTTAGTATGTGTATTAGTGTTGACATTTTTGTGAATCGTTCTGCTGTTTACACCATTACGGCAAGTAGCTGGCAACATGTTACTTTTTTGTGACTCATTGAATCATTCATTAAACGGATTTGTTCAATGCCACAACTGGCAGTTTTTACAACCTAGATCACCAAACCATTCTCTCAACCTATTTATTCAGCTACACTGATTCATTCATGATTGAATCACTCAACCAAGTCGGTCAGCTGTTCTGATGGACTGGGTTAGGCGCTGGTTAGACTCCAGCATCCCAGCGGCAAGCTGTTTTGGAACTTCATAGAAAATGTTTTATTTATTTTTTCAAATGTACTGATTTATTCAGGAGTGAGACATTGAATCATTTACTCAACCAATGTTTCAACTGTTCTGATGAACTTGGTTAGGCTCCAGCTTCCCAGTGACAAGTGGTTTAGAAATTGCTTGAAAGATTTGTTAAAATTCACTGATTCATCCAGGAGTGAGTCATTGAATCATTAACTCAACCAATGTATTCAACTGTTCTGATGACTTTTGGTTAGGCACTAGTCAGGCTCCAGCATCCCAGTGACAAGCACTTTGGAAATGTATAGAACATTTTATTTATTTATTTATTTATTTATTTATTTATTTATTTATTTATTTATTTATTTATTTATTTATTCATTCATTCATTCATTCATTCATTCATTCATTCATTCATTCATTCTTTCATTCATTCATTCTTTCATTCATTCTTTCATTCATTTTAAATGAACTGATTTATTCAGGAGGGAGACATTGAATAATTCACTCAACTAATTTATTCAACTGTTCTGATGAACTTGGTTAGGCGCTGATTAGGCTCCAGTATCTAAGTGACAACTGGTTTGGAAACTGCTAGAAAGATTTGTTAAAATACACTGATTCATCCAGGAGTGAGTCATTGAATAATTCACTCAACCAATGTATTCAACTATTCTGATGACTTTTGGTTAGGTACTGGTCCTGCTCATGTAAAAAAGTATCCAAAAACCACTAGGCTAGTATTACATATTTTGTATATTGTGAATACTTACAATATCACAAATGTTTTCCCCAAATGTGAGAAAATGGCTTTTAAACCGACAAACTGGGACGTGTGAGCGAATTGCCTGTCAATTGTGTCATATCTGCGTTACCCTTAGTTTCTGGCTTTATTTTTCAGAAAAGCTGTACACTTACTGCAGTGTGCAAAGTGTTTTATAGATGTCGCCGAGAGAACGCACATCGTAGTAACATCGTAATTTTCAACATACTCAAATATATCCAATATGATAAACAGAGCTGTGTTACCTCATACTCATGACCGGAAACATGGAAATGGCGCCAGTGACTATGGGATAATAAAAGTCCTGCTGCTCGCAAGCCCTGTCACGCTTGTCTCTCATTTGCAGTCGCTTCAGCAACTTGTTTAGCTCCACAGCACTTACCCCTGCTCTGCTTCATACTACAGTAACGTTAATAATCACATCCATGAACATCATTTTTGCCCGAGTCCTATCCCGATTCTTTTCCACTGGCTGTGAGGTGAAGAACACATGTACCAAGATTCATCAAACTATGCCTTTGTTTTGAATAGGCGCCCTCTAGTGGACAGAAAAGTTACATAGTGCACCTTTAAACAACACTGCTGGTTCTGCTTTGCATGGTTTTGAACTATTCACTGGTGACCAAAGGAGTAACCAACAATGTGCCTAAAATTACTAAAGTGTATAATTGTGTCTATTAACTTATTGTTTGCTTTATTTATTGTAAGATTTGTATAAAATATCAGACTCAAAATCAGAATAGCGCCTTTTTTAGTGTACCAAATGTTGCAAATTGTACTGCTTTTAACAGTGCTTATTAGATGTTTTGACTGACAAAAGTAGAGCAGACACAGGTCAATGCGAGTGATGCTGACAGCAACTTTCCTGAATAAACACGTTGTGTCCTCTGAGCTGCCCTTGCAACCAGGAGAATGTGTACTTTATTAGTCTCCCCCTATTTGAGTTCCCGTGCCAGCTCCTCTCAGGTTACAATATCATGTATAGTTTAAAACTAGCTCATTAAATGAAAAACTGTCTCTAGGAGAGTATGAGCCAAGTTGAAGTGGAGAAGAATGATTCTTTAATTGGTCAATTGCACACAAAAAAGGTAAATTGTGTAACCCATGTCTCTGTAGAAATTCCTCTTTGCAAGAGTGGCACAAAAATCCTTTCTATTATCTCAGATGCCTAGGGCTGACCATGCAGTGTTTGTCTTTTACCCGACAGTGGGTGTGAAGTGAGGTTACCACACAGCCGATGCTGACTTCTCTAAGTGCTGATGAAATATAGATGTTGAAGTCTGGACCGCTCAATGTTTCATCTCTCTTGGTGATACCATAAGGAAGCCATTAATAGTGTCAGAGAGCATTAGTTCTACAAAAAGAAGATAACTGGATGTAAGAGAATGACTGGCAGCACCTGCTTTGAATCAACTAGGCGTCCCTCAAGTATAAGGCAGAGAAGTTTGTCCCCCGCTGTGCGGGCTCGACTGCTTATTGTTCCTCATATGTATGCGAGGTCACTTCAAGATGGTCATTTCCCCCTGCGCTGCCTTTGTCAGTGTGCAGAGGCCCTGCATCATGCATAATCGCAAACAGCAGGACCATCTGTTGTTGCCTTGTTGACTTACCTACGTGCAACCTTTTTAGTGTTGGTTT
Source organism: Pseudorasbora parva (assembly GCF_024679245.1). Taxonomy (NCBI): domain Eukaryota; kingdom Metazoa; phylum Chordata; class Actinopteri; order Cypriniformes; family Gobionidae; genus Pseudorasbora; species Pseudorasbora parva. The sequence continues at coordinate 30,926,533 of NC_090182.1, forward strand.
TCATGTATCAGTCTGATGTAGCACCATATTTACAATATGCTAATTGGTTAATGAAATCCTGTTTGAGAACCTTTGCATATGTTATGAAGCCTGTGCTATGTGCTACGCTCGTGTTTTCAGCATTAGGGGCGCAGGAATAGTCTTGCATTGAGAAGTTTTGCTGTAGCCATCTGTTTGCGGTATATTCCACCACCGCAGATTGATGACCTTAACCTTTATTCACTCAATTGGCTTATCCATTTCTTCGGAATAAGTGTACGTAATAGGTCACTTTGTTCTGCCTTATTACGAAACATGCAATTTATAGGAACTGTGCTTGAATGCAACAGTTTCATTCTAACTAAAATAACTAAAACAGAATGATTTGTTTCTCTTTTAGAACCAGAGCCAGACCCCAGACAAAACATTCCCTCTTGTCCCAGCCACGTGCCCTCACAAGGTAAGTCACTGTCTTGCTAATGGTTCTGCTTATTAGAGGCGTTGCATTTTCACTGTGTGATAAAGCTGTGGTGTATACTGCATCTCTGTAAAGCATTGGTTTTTAACTGTTCTACTACACAGAGAAGGGGAAAACAATGTGAAAATGTGTATTTTGTTTGACATCAAAGGCTTTGTTGTCTTAATCCAATTTCAATTGAGAATTCATCTAGTTTAAACAGTTGAGCAAGGTGCCAAGGCCATGAGTTTACGAAAAAAACTACTACTTTGTATAAATGAATTACAAGTATGTGATGCATAAATTCACTTGTAGCTTTTAAAATGATAAATTTAATTAGATTTAGATATTTATTTTGATATATGAATTCTTATGATTTGCTTTAACAGTGTTAATTAATAACCAGTGCCTTGGTTAACATTAACTAAGATGATGGCAAAGTAAATAAATATCCACTAAATATCCAGTATTGATGTATATCAAATATTCACGGACAAAGATCAGATATGAGATTAACGTATTGTGCATCCCTATAGAATATTAAATGCAGCTTCTCAATTCCTGGCAATATTAACAAATATTTCAGTCAAAATTCCATTTTACTTTACTTTTATATGATTTTGCTACTGAGTCGGGTCCCCATTTGGTTTGTGTCATAAAGCAAAACCATTGAGAACAACTGCTGTAAATAATATATAATGTGCTTTTTTTTTTTTATTCTCACTATTGACTAGCTATTAACTATGACGATTGCTTCAATAAACTCCTAATTGGTGCTTATTAATAGTTCAAAAGTTGTTGTTAAAGGGTTAGTTCACCTAAAAATGAAATTTATGTCATTAATGACTCACCCTAATGTTGTTCCACACCAGTAAGACCTCCGTTCATCTTCAGAACACAGTTTAAGATATTTTATATTAGTCCGAGAGCGTATCCAAGTGTACACTAAAGTATGCACACTTTACTATCCATGTCCAGAAAGGGAATAACAACATCACCAAAGTAGTCCATATGTGACATCAGTTCATTAGAATCTGTTGAAGCGTCAAAAATACATTTTGGTCAAAAAATAACAAAAACTATGACTTTATTAAGCATTGTCTTCTCTTTCTTGTTTGTGTTCAAACCTCAAATAAAGATTCAAACGCTTGTGAATCAGTGAATCAATAAATGATTCAGATCGCATGCCAAACTGCCAAACTGCTGAAATCACGTGACACTGGCAATCCGAATGATTGATCGATTTTCTGGACATGGACAGTATAGTGTGCATACATTTGGATACACTCTTGGACTAAATATAAAATATCTTAAACTTTGTTCCGAAGATGAACGGAGGTCTTATGGGTGTGGAATGATATTAGGGTAGAGTTATTAATGACATCAATTTCATTTTTGGGTGAACTAACACTTAAAGCTGAGGAAAGGGATGTGGAATATGCAGAATAAGGCATTAATATGTTCTTAATAATTATTAATAAACAGCCAATATCCTAGTAATATGCATGCTAAAAAGCAACTAAACTAAAATGTTACCCTTATTTTTTATTATATATTTTTTTCTTTCAAAACACATTTATTTATTTATTTAGTTTGAATACGTTGAAATAGAACAACACTTCTTTTTCTCCACACCGCCATGTACCAGAGCAAGGAGGCATGACAGCAGATATTTCCTTTTTATTGTGTCTTATCTCTGGTTGGAAACAAGGCCCTGAATTAAACCGTAATATTGCTACAAGATGTTGAATTATCTGTGATTTCATGCTTTTTGGGTGTAGGATTTACCAAAACAGTGACAAGAATCAGTCGTGTTCTTTGTGTAGATGAACACAAAGAAAGTATATTTTCCTGTTTGAAAGCTGGCTTCCTCGGCTTTTGAGCCTGTTTTTCACACAGCCTATGTGAGAAACGCAATAATGTGTTATATTGCCAAACCTCGCACTATTGTCAGTCCACTAACCCCAAATGTGCCAAAGTGCGCATTTCCTCTTCTGGTTGACTGGGCAGGTCAAGATTAAAGCAAAAACTTTGCTAAAAAAGTCAGTCAAAGGCACATCTGACAGCCTGTCAGCAAGCGGTCCAAAATCGGCAAACCTTAATATGCCAACTGCCATCAAAAGTGACTTGAAACTGCGAGAGAAAGCTGCACAATATTTATAAAAATCACCTCAGGGCTCATTGTGAGATGTATGAAAAGGCAATCAGCTTTGTACTGAACCTTTCGGCACACAACAGGGCTCTAATTGCTGACCCGTCCTTCACACGAGCCTGCGTGCTTCACCCCTGTCGAGATCACCTCTAATAACACGTTCTATACAGTGCTGATGCGCTCGAACTCACCTGCTCGACACCCAGGCTGTGGCGTTTTGTCCTTGAAATATGGAGAGCGCTGCAATTCCCATGTTCCTGTCAGCTCTCCTTGAAACAGCTGATCTGGATGGAGGTAATGAAGGGATGCCACAGATTTGTGATGGCGTTAACGTTTCCCTGCGACCAGCAGAACATAATCTCTGTCTCGTCGCTTCCCATTAGCGCCTGTGATCTGCACAAACCAATATGCAAAGAAAGCAATGGAGCAGTGGAGTAATTTGGCGTGTCACTCAGCTCCGAATGAAAGTATAATGGCTAAACGGTTAGATATGATTTCTATAATAGGAACGTCGTACTGTGTGGCACTAAGACCGTTCCTATTTTCTTTGCTGGTATTGTATGCATTTACAATGAAAGGGAGCTAATGAACAGAGAGCTTTTAAAAGCGCCGTGATTAAATGGAAAGGAGAGGGGAAGAGAAGGATGACGGGAGAACGAGAGCGAAGCTGAGGGGGGTGGAGAGAACACTAAGTATACATAATTGCTGCTTGACACATTGGCCAAATTCTGCTGTGCCAGAATTGGAGTGAAGATGATTAACGGCTGTCCGTGTGGGTGGGCAACTTGGTCACCCAGGGCTTCTAGTTTCCATAGCAATTGTACTCCAAAGGCCATACATTACATTGTGAGAGTCCCTGAGGCCTGAGCATTGTTAAATTCCCCAATAATATCTTACATTATGCGTTTGTCCTCTCAGCAGTAATTCATTCCAGCCACTGCGATTCACAATAGGTCAGTAGTGAGAGTGGAGAGAGTCCCAATTTCAGGCCTCCTACCAGATCGTGAAGGAAGGCACACCTCAACGCTTAACGTTGATGAAGTGGCCCCGGCTTGAGGAAAGTGATCATTTGTCTGACATTACAGCAGGCACGTCTGCTCTGCCGATCCAACGGACGACCCGGCTGATATTCTGCAGGTATTTAAACGCCATTCATCAAGGCTTCGGGTTAACCCTAGCGGGCGCCGTATTCCAGAGCCGCCCCGTCGAGCCGCCAAAGCAGATGGCAGATGGAGTGCAGAATTTGACCCTTCCCTCCCTGCGCGCAATGCATGCGGAACCCTGGCACGAGCCGCCTGATCTGGGCATGGTGCGACCAATGTACCCCTCCGTGCAAACACAGACACGCATTCCATCTGCGGGAGGGAGGGGTGTCGTTCCTCTCTCCCTTTCCTCCGCGCTCTTCCACGTCCTACTCAAAATGGTGTTTTGAACTTGGGGAAACCGGTGGTGAATAAGCACATCTTAAAAATGATTCATACTAGATAATAAATGGAAATCCCTCCAGCCATGCAACAACAGGCTAGTCATGCAGCAATTAAGCTTCGTAGCATGCAAAACTCAAGGCAGTGTGCTCTGCATTCATATGCTATTCAGGAGGGAGTAGGCGTGATGCTGGAAGACAAGCAACAAAATGCCCGAACCCATACCGCCGTCTCAGCGTGGTGCCCGGAGATGCTTTGGCGGACATCTTCAGACAAACATGTAGTAGAGCTGGAAAAACTCACAATCGGAAAGGTCAGTTGTGACCTCTGGGTGTAGGGCTACGCTGAGCCTGTCACTAGCAAGCACAGCATGTTCATGTCAAAAAGAGAAAAGGTACACCAGCCGCCCAACTCTCCGAGCATGCCATGCAGCAGGTTGTGTGTGCACGCATCTGTGTTAAGGATATTTATAGCTGTTTTGATTCAGGTTCTTATTTAGACATTTCCCCCTGGTTTATAAAATACAAAAGACAAAATGATGTTCGGTTCTTTTAAGTTTTCATGCATTCATTTAATATTTTTTTTTTTTGTTTATTTTGTCAGAAGTATGTTTTAAAGCGAATGAAGTAGACTACCCTAAAAAAGTTTTGGGTCAGTATTTTTTTTTTATTCACCAAAGGTACATTGCTGGAAATTCAGCTTTACCATCACTAGAAAATATATTATTGTAATATTGCACAGTATATTTTTTTATTTTACTGTATTTCTGACCAATTAAATGCAGCCTTACAAACATACAAACAGTAAACGGTAACACTTTACAATAAGGTTTCATTAGTAACATTAGTTAACAAATAATGAACTGCACTTCTACAGCATTTACTAATCTTTGTCAATATTAATTTACATTTTTTAATACATTTTTAAAATCAAAAGTTGTATTTGTTACCATTAGTTAATGCACTAAAATGAACAATCAATGAACATCTCTTTTTTCATTAACTAACATTAACAAAGATAAGCAAATACATTAACAAATGTATTGCATATGGTTAAGTCATGTTAGTTAATATGTAAACTAATGTTAACAAATCAAAACCTTATGGTAAAGTGTTACCTAGTAAACTGTAGTGTTTATTGACACATTTTTTTTTTTTTTTTTAATTAGAGTCGTCCCAAAAAAGGCTTAAATTCACCTGTAAACCCACTTTTTGCTATTATTGTTTTAAATAATATTTATTATTGAAATTATCGTATTGTTTTTGCAATTAAATCACACTTTTTTTTTTTCCTAGTAGAAAAAGATTTATTAAATGGGTCATGAACTGAGAAATCAACTTTCCCTTGAGCATTTGAAATATAAAAGGTCATGATAATATAAGAATATCCTTTACGTTTCAAAGCTTTACAAACTTCGTTGTTAGTCAAAGAAAAGCTTAATTTGTATACATGTGTATATAGTTTAATTGACAGCTGGCTCATTAAACTAGAGATCTGCAAATTTGCCTCCCTGTGATGTCAGAGAGCAGCAAAACACTGCCTCAACAGAAAAAGACCAATACCAATGCATTTAATTATGTAGCCCCGCCCACCGATTATTGCATGACATGTAATAGGTAAATAACACAGGCCTACCGGATCCTGGCTCTAAGCCGATGTTACGAACCCAATAGGTCTAGGGGCGGATCGCAACAGATATGGTTGGTGGTAAATTAAGGTGCAACAGCAGAGTAAACCCCATCTACAGGCGCAAAATGACTACAAGAAGCCCAACAACCAGTGAGATGAAACATAAGATAAGTTTATTTACATAATTCAACAATAAAAAAAATAATAATGAAAAGGGCATCAGCTTCAGAAGGGGGCAGGGCCAAAACAACAAACAAAAAGCTAACTCCTACCTAAAATTAAAAAAAAAAATCTACTGTTACAAAACAAAGAAAACAAAATACAGTAGCCTAAACTAACTCTAACATAACCAGGAGAAAATAGGTAACACAAAACTAAATGGCACCCGCCTTCCTACTAACCCCAACAAAGGAAAAGAAAATAGAGACATCATATAATAAGGCCAGATCAGTATTTACCTTAGACAACTCAAATTAAGGGACACTTCTCTCTTTGAAATCTCAATCATAGATGTAAGCAATAAGACAACGGACAGAGGTTCTACTTAGGCCCAACACAATGGAGACATATACACCAAATCAAACTAAAAGCTTGATCACAGCCAGAGTCAGTCTGGAGATGAAGCCACCACCAACACTGCTCTATAGGTAGCTGCAGTTTAAATATGCTCTCCTCTCTTCCATCATCCCATCCAAAGAGACAGGAAGAAAAACAACAAGATTAGAGTTTGGCCCAACAAAAGAACCTTGCGGCTCTGGATGTAACAACCATTTTGAGCTGCCAAGCAATAAACATGCAGTTAAAGATTACAAAACAGTGTGCTGTGTCTGGTTGTGCAAGAAACACAATCACTGCATAAGCTTCCATCGGATCCGAATATTAGGAATGATGTTGAACTTTATTTGTAATGAAGTTCCAGCTCACATGGGTAAGACATTGCGCGTTTGTTTGCTTCATTTCACCGCAGATTCTTTTGAAAACAAGACAGGTCGAGACTGGATTTGCAGACAGAATGACATTTAAAAAAGATGGTGTGCCTTCTATTTTGGATCTGGAAGGAATGGTGCAACACACTTATGTGAGTAAAACATATTTTTCATGTGATAGTAAATGCATTGTTACAGGTCGTTTGATATCTACTGAATATGTGTATATGTCTAACTAAACGTAATTAACAATACCTTACCATGCTGTCACAGGCTGGAGAATCCTTTGTATTTGAGGTGTCGTTGGTTCATTGTCCTGCGATTCGGGATCAGACGAACATGTCTGGAATTATTCCGGTTTCCACATTGGACATTTTTAAAAGAATTCCCCTTGTTTACTGACGGGGGAGTCGGAACTCATTATAATATGCAAAACTGTTATCCAATCATAGCAGTGGGCGTTTAATTCCATGTCTTTAATGCGGCACGCCCATTAAAAAATGAGCTTTTCAAAAAAGCTACGCTCAAAACAGTGTAGGAACTGCCTATTACGTTTTCATTATGAGGTTTTTTTTAATGTAAAAACCATAAGAACGTCATATGTTGAAGAAAACTAAAAAGTCAGTTCATGACCCCTTTAATGGAACCGTTATGGAATCAGAACCGGGATTGTTAAATTCTTTACGATTTCCATCGCTAATCATCAGATGATCTGTCTGTCTTCCAAAGAGTAGCTCGGGTAACAAAATTTGGTAACACTTTAGTATGGGGAACACATTCACTATTAACTATGTCTTTTTCCTTAATAAACTCCTAATTTACTGTTTATTAGTAAGGTATTTTTTGTAGCATTTAAGTTTAGGTATTAGGTAGGATTAAAGGATGTAGAATAAAGTGATGCAGAATAAGGCACTAATATGTGCTTTATAAGTATTAATAAAAAGCCAATATTCTAGTAATTTGCATGCTAATAAACTAATAAACTAGTTAATAGTTAATAACTGAACCTTAAAATAAAGTGTTACCCACATTTTTTGTTCCAGAGAAGTGTTTGCGGCCCTCCATTTGCTTTATTTCGGTCCTGCTCTTGTCTGTAATTACAGAAGCAGTGTTAATGTGGTGTCTCTTTAATTGGCAGACATGTTGGTTTTTTACAGCCGTATTAAACCTAGGTCTGTGCACAGGGTCCCGCATTTATAGACTTGCCCCTCACAAGGTCCTCTGGCTGTGGTTGACCCCGCTAATGAAGAGATGAAAGAAATTCTAACCTCTAGAATTACAGCTGTAAACCCACTCGGATTAGATGATTTATGGCATTAGAACAAGATTAATTTGTCTCATTTTTCATACACATTTCAATATTAATCAGTCATACTTAAAAGAAGGCAGGAACTCATTTTTCCCCCACTTGTCACCACAAAGTGCGTGGCTTTTTATAAAACTATGGCACGTTTCCTGCTCTTTTAGTTAAACCAATCAGGGATTTCGCCACATGCTGTCTAATCAATTAAGTCAAATGTGTGTGCAGCCCTTTGATATAGAATCATTTGTCAAATCAGTGGAGGTGTCAGAGTGCAGTTACCCACGAGTCTGAGGCGCTTGACTCTCGTCCACCTGGAAATCTGCTCAGCGTTCAGATTCAGGCATTCCTGGTGTCCTCCATCCTGTTAATGGGGTGTCATTGTGCGTGCTGGATTTAGTTCAGCTAGGGTCCAAAGGCTTTTTCCATGCATTAGCCTCTTGGCTACATAGCTTAACCTCTTAATTTTTTGAAAGCTCTGCCCAGAGAAAGCTCGATATTATATAACAGAATGGCAGCCATTAGGATTCAAATGATTTGCTTTTTGCTGTTGCTTGGTTATTGCATTTAACGTTACACGATACAACAACCACGTTCAACGTAACATAAAAGCATCAAATATAATCTGGTTTTCTGCCATTATTGTGTAATTTGCGATAGGAAATGAAAGAATCTGGAGTTCTTCAGGTGGAGGTAATCTGCTGATTGTGCTGTATGGAGAAGCAGCTTGGCACTGAGGGGTCATTTAGTTCATATATTGCGCTTTTTAATAATTCTCTCATGTTTCTTTTTTCTTATGGCTCTCAGAGGAACTCCTGGAGAAATTTCAAACTTCACCTAATTTTCTTCAGTAGTGAGTCTAATTTAGAGCAGGCAAGATGCAAAGAATTATTATTTTTTAGATGGATTAACTAAAAGCCCTCAAATAGAAATACTCTGTTTAATAATAGCATTTATTATTAATAATAAAAAAAAAAAAAAAAAATATATATATATATATATATATATATATATATATATATATATATATATATATATATATATATATATATATATATATATATATATATATATATATATATATATATATATATATACAGTCTTGTTCAAAATAATAGCAGTACAATGTGACTAACCAGAATAATCAAGGTTTTTAGTATATTTTTTATTGCTACGTGGCAAACAAGTTACCAGTAGGTTCAGTAGATTCTCAGAAAACAAATGAGACCCAGCATTCATGATATGCACGCTCTTAAGGCTGTGCAATTGGGCAATTAGTTGAATTAGTTGAAAGGGGTGTGTTCAAAAAAATAGCAGTGTGGCATTCAATCACTGAGGTCATCAATTTTGTGAAGAAACAGGTGTGAATCAGGTGGCCCCTATTTAAGGATGAAGCCAACACTTGTTGAACATGCATTTGAAAGCTGAGGAAAATGGGTCGTTCAAGACATTGTTCAGAAGAACAGCGTACTTTGATTAAAAAGTTGATTAGAGAGGGGAAAACCTATAAAGAGGTGCAAAAAATGATAGGCTGCTCAGCTAAAATGATCTCCAATGCCTTAAAATGGAGAGCAAAACCAGAGAGACGTGGAAGAAAACGGAAGACAACCATCAAAATGGATAGAAGAATAACCAGAATGGCAAAGGCTCAGCCAATGATCACCTCCAGGATGATCAAAGACAGTCTGGAGTTACCTGTAAGTACTGTGACAGTTAGAAGACGTCTATTTTCAAGAATCCCCCGCAAAGTCCCTCTGTTAAAAAAAGGCATGTGCAGAAGAGGTTACAATTTGCCAAAGAACACATCAACTGGCCTAAAGAGAAATGGAGGAACATTTTGTGGACTGATGAGAGTAAAATTGTTCTTTTTGGGTCCAAGGGCCACAGGCAGTTTGTGAGACGACCCCCAAACTCTGAATTCAAGCCACAGTACACAGTGAAGACAGTGAAGCATGGAGGTGCAAGCATCATGATATGGGCATGTTTCTCCTACTATGGTGTTGGGCCTATTTATCGCATACCAGGGATCATGGATCAGTTTGCATATGTTAAAATACTTGAAGAGGTCATGTTGCCCTATGCTGAAGAGGACATGCCCTTGAAACGGTTGTTTCAACAAGACAATGACCCAAAACACACTAGTAAACGGGCAAAGTCTTGGTTCCAAACCAACAAAATTAATGTTATGGAGTGGCCAGCCCAATCTCCAGACCTTAATCCAATTGAGAACTTGTGGGGTGATATCAAAAATGCTGTTTCTGAAGCAAAACCAAGAAATGTGAATGAATTGTGGAATGTTGTTAAAGAATCATGGAGTGGAATAACAGCTGAGAGGTGCCACAAGTTGGTTGACTCCATGCCACACAGATGTCAAGCAGTTTTAAAAAACTGTGGTCATACAACTAAATATTAGTTTAGTGATTCACAGGATTGCTAAATCCCAGAAGAAAAAAAAAATGTTTGTACAAAATAGTTTTGAGTTTGTACAGTCAAAGGTAGACACTGCTATTTTTTTGAACACACCCCTTTCAACTAATTGCCCAATTGCACAGCCTTAAGAGCGTGCATATCATGAATGCTGGGTCTTGTTTGTTTTCTGACAATCTACTGAACCTACTGGTAACTTGTTTGCCACGTAGCAATAAAAAATATACTAAAAACCTTGATTATTCTGGTTAGTCACATTGTACTGCTATTATTTTGAACAAGACTGTATATATATATATATATATATATATATATATATATATATATATATATATATATATATATATATATATATATATATATATATGTACAGTATATCACAAATATTCAATGATAACACTTGTTTACATTACACGACCATTTGTAGAAATCTATGACATGCAATCATTTTGAACGATATTAAGGGCTTACATCAGTCCAAAAAGCATCACACATCCAAGCATGATACTTCATAGGTTTTGCAGAACTTGAATGCCTTCCAGAAGAACACCAACATCTGAAGGTTCTTTCGGGACCAGATTCCTCTGCCCGAATTGCATATATTCCCATTGTTGTCTGAGTGATTCCAGATTCAGCCTCTTCACTTTCACAGTCCTGGAGAATAGACAAAGTCCCAGTGCCAGTCATAGTGTTATATTCAGAAATATTAAAAGCACACTGTTTGGCAAACTGACATTTTTAGACACGTAGACTCAATCAAATGTAAACACGTAAAGTAAATGAAACACTTTTCAAAACGTATAAATACAACCAGAAAGACTTCAACACAGATCACTCATTTGTCTAACCATCCAGTTTGCAAAAGCACTCATCACTTTAGAAAAATAAAAAATAAAAATAAAAAATCCAGACAGCTAGCCCATGCCCTTAAAGTTTGCCACCAAAATACTAAGCTACTTTTGTAACCCTGCAAGCCAACCCAATCTAAATGCATCACAGTTCTTACACAATTACAATTTCTCCCCACAGTCACAGCTGTTAATTACTTTTAACAGACTATAAAAATGTTTTTTTTGCCAATGCAATTTTTGGTTTTTGGACTGATTTTGAACTCTACTACCCTAAGGAGAAAAACATATATTGATGTAACTGGACACAACCTAGCTTAAGAATGCAAGCACTCGAAATGATGTTCTAGTTATTATGATCCATTGGCTCAGTTTGCAGAAAAACATCAAAGTGGTTTAATTGCTGCAAATTTCAATATACGAGTTAAAGGATAGTTCACCCACATATTCACATATTTCAATTTACTTACCATCATGTTGTTCCAAACCTGTATGAATATATTCCTTCAGTTGAACACAAAAAATTATATTTTGAATAGCGCTGGTAACCAGACAGTTGTACATACAAGGTATAGGAGAGGTTCGGTGGGGGTGGGGGGTTATTATAGTCTACCACCATTATGTTTGGTCTGTTTACCATGGTAAATGGTAAATGGACTGCATTTATACAGCGCTTTTATCCAAAGCGCTTTACATTTTTGCCTCACATTCACCCATTCATACACCGACGGCGATGTCAGCCATGTAAGGCGCCATCCAGCTCGTCGGGAGCAGCTGGGGTTAGATGTCTTGCTCATGGACACTTCGACACTTGGTCAGGTGGAACCGGGGATTGAACCAACAACCTTCTGGTTTGTAGACAACCTACGAAATTCATAGAACAAAAATAAAAGAAAGAAAACTCACATCCCTGTTTTGATTTAATTAGTTAACACATAACATTGATGATGAGGGTCTCGTAGCTAAAAAAAAATTAAAAAAAACGTGCAAGTTAGCTATCTGGAGGACCAAATGGAACACTGTAATGTAACACTGTTGATGTACCTCCATAGGAACCACTACATAAATGAGTCCCAGCCAAAAACTAGGTTCAATTAAAAGAGGTTCATAGTATGAGCATACTGAGCTGAATCCAAACGCAATGGAAGCGTAGGACATCAAGATAATGCTAGAGTGCTTTCAGTCCCACGATTCTTATCTGATCTTCCATACTGATCAAAGCCATTCAACTCAAGTGCTAAATATTTCACTAAGAATGAAATACAGTGTGTGGCGACCACGTGATTCATTTCTGGGCTCTAAAATGGCTCTTTCCTCTATTTTATCTGTGAATAAGAGGTCTTCAGACAATGTTATCGCCCTCCTGCTGCCAAGTGTCATGCAATTAATCAATCATTTGAATTGGTGATTTGTGCGGCTCGGCGTTTCATTGTGTCCTGTTTTGACAAGGAAGCCAATCTTCATATTCGGGGGAAAAAAAAAGTCAACCGGAGCCTTTATTGCACATGCTTTCCCCACATTTATGGTTATAAGGTATTCCCTATAACGCGGTATAATGATCCACTCGTGGAAGGTAGTCATTTTCCTGATGTAGGGTGAGATGCTAATGAGCTTGTGTCAAAGGCACTAGGAGTGGTGCTGTATCTTTACAGTGGGTGGCTAAACGCAGGGAGCATGGAAGAATCTCCCATAAGCTTAAAAGCAAATTAATGCCTCTCACCTTCACGCAACCTTTCCCTCCCTCTCCTCTTCACGCTATTATTCATAGGACTCTCACTGTCAAGTTTGGCAATAATTTGTATACTATTCTTAAATACGTTCCCAGCCCCATTCCAAGAGGCGCCGAAGGGAATAGACAAGGGAATATTTAAAGGTGATTTTTTTTTCTATCTCTCTCCCAGTGATGAGTGAGTTTGGTTTAAAACAAGAATTTATGATTTCCAGAGACCCTCTGTCTGGTCCACAGATGGGAATCTTAGCTAGGAACAGGCTGGAGGGAAATGCGATGGTATGATAATCGTTAAACGGATGTAAGTACTCTGTGCAAACATAAATAAATAAATATGATAGCATTGCACTGACTGGAATTTTAAATTTGCTCCACATAATATATTCTTGGAAGGAGAATTAAGACTTGCTGTTCACAAAATGAATAGTAAAACAATGCAATGACCTCATTAGACGCTGCTCCTCCAATCCAGAGTTGCTGCTGCTCTGATATCTGATTGTTCGCATCTCCCAAACAGCAGAGAGCTTAATAATAAGATATTTACTTGTAGTCCGCTCTCTAAAGGTCTGTGTGGGGCTGTAGTTTACAGGTCTTAAAGCAGTCGGGTTGACACTGAATATAAACAAGCTCTGGATGATTTCAAACTGAATCAAGCTCTGAAGATTTCTAGCACTGTTCACTGTGACAACATATGTTGCATTTGATAGCCATAGCCAGAAAACAGTGAGAGGTCTGGAATAGAAATAATGTTAGGTTTGCTCCCTTGTTACATCGGCTGATGACACAGACTATATTTTGAGTCACAGGCCTGTTTTAATAGAGCATTTTTCATGTGCAGACATGCACCGTTTCTGGTGGTTACATTTTGTATCGTGTTTGTTCTCATACATTATTAATATCTAGTTAGTCATAAATATAAACAGTTTTTGTCTTGCCTGGAAAGCTGCCTGTCGTTGATGTTAAGGAAAATTAATTATTCAGTCACCCAGTCAGTAATTCCCAACCTGTATTACTTTTTTTGTTTTTTTTTCTTGTTGGGAACACACAAGAAGATGTTTAGTATAATGTCAAAGCTGCTCTTTTCCATTATAATGAAAGTGAAGAGTGACCACAAAGAGCTAGCAGGCTTTCCACTTTATCTGACATTCGCATATGATTGTTTGCTTTTCTCCACTGGACTTTCAGATTGGCTTTGAGCAACAGACCTGCTGCTCTTTCACCACACTCTCAAAATAAAAAAGACAGGTACAAAATTGTACCTTTTAAGGTACAAGTGGCTGTCACTGGGGTGGTACCCTTAAGGGTACATTTTTGTACCTTTAAGTCAGGGGTAGTCAAGCTTGGTCCTAGAGAGCTGATGTCCTGCAGAGTTTAGATCCAACCCTACAAAGCCACCACAGTATAAAACTCATGGCTCCCAGCATGCATTGCAGCAATAAGTATGTCACCATTGTTGAGATGCATATGCTGATTCTTGATATCTGTGTGCACCCCCCCCCCCTAACATTTTTAGTCAGTGAGTTTTGAAACAAAAAACACAAACCAACATGAAAAGCCAAGAGTCAAACTTCACAACTAAAGGAAACACTGATCACCATAATGTGACCAAACATTTTCAATCATCAACATCTAAACCTGTTAATTCTCAATGAGAGCTTCTATAGATGTCTTTAAGGGTTGGAGCAAAACTCTGCAGGACAGCGACTCACTAGGACTGAACTTGTCTACTCCTTCTCTACGTAGAGGAAAACAATGGTATAATTGTACCCTAAGGACCAACTGTGTACTTTTAAAGGTACAGTTATACGCTTTGTTCCCCAAGGGACAACATTGTACCTCCACTGTACCTTGTTTTTTCTTTTCTTTTTTTCTGAGACGGCCTTTTTTTTTTTTTTTTTTTGACCAGCACCTGTATATTTATTTTGCGTTTAAATCATTAACTGCATCAAAATACATGCGGTTAACAAAATCATTGTTGAAACATTTGCAGTTAGCCAACTGTATGACTACAAAAGAATAAGAATAATAATACAAAACAACATAATTAAATAATCACAACAGTACACAACTATTTCAGGTTACAAGGCATAAATCTATAATTTTCGATTTCAAATTACGCGCTTTGACATTTGTAATCCATCCACTGAAGTGTCTCGTCCGCCTGCCAAGCTGATGTTCACTACTGCAAAGAATGAACATAACTTTTTAATAAGCAGCGGAAATTCCAGACTTTAAACAAATAATAATTTACATGCTTAGGACATTTGTGTTGTAAGCATGTACAGGGAGACTTCAGATATATAAAAACGGTGTCTGTCTAGGGAAAGTTTTCTCAGTAATATTATTTACGTCCCTATTGTTTCAATAGAATGCGTGTGCTTACTAGTGAATACCAACATGGCGGCGCAGCGGCTTCACATTTTTGATGTCATGAGCAATCCAGTTCTCTACATAGTATATCAAGTCAGCTTTATTTATATATAGCGCTTTTACAATAACAATTGTTTCAAAGCAGATTCGCGGTGTTAAACAAGACAATATTGCAACACAATTTGATTCGACTGTGCAGTCTTTCTGGAGAAAAATGATAATTTTATCGGCTTATTTTAATTTATTATATAGCGAAAATGTTGGCAGATCAGTATTCTAGTTTATAAAATTAATTAAGACCTAATAAATTAATTTTATTTGGATATTTTGTTGAATAACTTGCATTAAAATTGTAGTGTCCCCAACTGAGCAAGCCAAGCCAAAGGCAATAGTCAAAATAATATATAATTTTTTATGTATATTGTTTCAGGTTCAAATTGATTGAAATACACATGGCTGTTTGTTTCTTTTCATCGTTGTGCACCTTCCTTGGGCTGTTTTGTTCTCTTTTTTTAGGTTCCTCTGAGTCATGTGGTGCTGTAATGTTTTTTTTTTTTTTTTTTTTTTTAGTGGACATACTCGGCCTGCTGTAAAATGTTGATACCTCTTAGCTCTCAGGATATAAAGGAATATCCTGCAAAGTCGAGGCTACATCACACAGCAAAAGCAAGTGCCAGGCCAGCAAAATACAAGCACATCAATCCCAGAACATTTTCAAAATATCAGATAGTGTCTGTAATACCCCTGCCATGTGCTTAGTGTTCCTAGAGTAGAAAATCCATATTGAAAGGCCAATGTGGGAATCTTTTTATGAAGTGATTTGACTGCAAACACCATTTTTATGGCAGAATTTCTACTTTGATATTTTGTACGCCTTGTAGGTTTCTGCCTAACCTTTTTGGTAAATCACAAACCAAGAATGAGAGGGAAAAAAGAAAAAAAAATGTAGCTTACAAGTCTACCTGCCCAGAAACTGTGATTTATAGTTGTTGTTGTTGTTGTTGTTGTTGTTTTTTTGTGTTTTTTGTAGGTTTTTTGTATTGTTTTTGTATCATCTGTTATTGTCCTTACTTCTCCTTCTCGGACTATAAAGACAAAACACATGACCTTGTCTTTCTGTTTTTGGCTTTATGAGTTGCAGTCTCATCCCCTGCTATTCACGGGCAGTTTTTCATAAAGACTGTGTGCAATCAAAGCTCAAAAATCTCAGATAGGCTGCCCAGCTTTTGTCGTATTGAAAAGCTTCTAGACAGGCTTTTCTTGACAACTGCAATTATGTTTCTGTAGAAAAGAGCTCAAATTAAAAGAAAAGACCTTTTCTGAGACCATGGATACTTGAAATGCGGCACATGGATAACAGTTATTGAGTTAATTAGTCTGGGCTTATTAGGATCTCCCCTTCAGACTTTCTCTCTCGGTATAAATTACTTAAGTCCACCATGGGTATGCATCTATTTCCCTCAGTTTAAAATCAATCTTGACAATCAATAACCATTGCTATTAATGTTAGAGTAGGCAAAGCCAAGTCAATACCTTTAAGTGTATCAAAAGTGTAAATAAACACTTGAGATCTTAAATAAGTGGGAGCCGTAAATGTTGCTATTAAACTTAAGCATTTATGCATTCATGAAGATTTTTAATTGCCATCTACATGCTTATTTTTTTAACGTGTAGTGATAGAGCATAAACAAACATTGATTTCATGGATATTTACATCTGAAGTCATGAAATACCTAGTCTGATGATATATATATATAGAAGAGTGATTGTAAGCTTTTGTAAATAGTTTAATATAAAATAAAAAGTTAGGTGATCCCTTATATGGAATCTTTTAACAATTTCTCCTCCAGCATTTTATTTATTTAAAAAATGTTGCCACTGCCAGCATTTGTTTTATCATTTTCATATAATTTGCATGACCCCTAGAATATTTTGTTGTATGAATATCTGTCCATATATTTATTCCAAAAATAAGAACACAGCCTATGATTTCAAAAAGAAGGAAAAAAAGAAAAAAAAAAGAACTGTGAAAAAGAATCTTAATGCCTTTTTTAACACTTGAATGTGGCCGAGTTTAATATAAAAGCAACCATTTTGAGCAAAAGGCTTAGCAAATACCATTTGGATCAGAGACTACATCCAGATGGGATTCAGAACAATGATCAAAACATAGATCGAGACATAGATCGAGTCCATCAACACCCCCTTTGTTGCATAGTCACATGCCACTTTCTGGATTGAAATTTTGAAAATGTTCTTACATGTGCTGTTGCTTGTTTCTGCCTTTTCTTCGCCTATGTTTGGATAAGGAAATTCAGTACTTAAAGAGTTGTTAGGAATTACTGACTGTATTTGCACAACAAGGAAAAACTGCCCCACATATCACACCTGCATGTTCGCCGCGGTCGATCATCATATTTATGGAAATGCTAAGATCCATATGGTGTCCATATGCTTAAATATGATGCAGACGAAACCTGTGTTGGGTTCCCGCTGTTCACACAAACTTATCTGGCATCATTAATCAGTGTCACCATCAGGTGTCTTGTTTGCCAGGAAAGGCCTAAGTGACAGTGATAAGTGATCCTCCGCTTGTTCCAGCATGAGCCCTAATACAGTGGGCTTTTCACATTATCAGCTGCGGACAAAGCCAGTGCCACTCCGAATGAATGGAAGTGTCAAGTCATTCAATAAAAGAACAATCCAAACCATTAACAATTTAAAACGTCATGCTGAGGAAGCTAACATTGAACCCTGATGCAGATATTAGCTCCTTGCTTTCCCCATCATCCGTCCGTCAAAGCTTTGCACTCGAACGACCTTCTGACTCTCTCTTTTCACATTGAGCTGCAATGACAGTAGCCAGGTGCGTGGTGAGACCACATGTAGACCGAGTTTTGACCTTCGGCCGATGAGGGATTTCAGGAAGCGTAGAGGGTAGAGGGCACAGTTGTAGACTGATGGGCAGTTAAACATGGCCTCCAAATGGGTTTTCTCAAGAGTGCGAAAATATTACCTTGCCCTCAGCGGCCAAATCTCTCACTGGCTCATCCAAGTTCTCATTTTTTCTTCCATCAAAGTCAATCTTTTTTTTTGATGATGACTTCACGTAGTGTATATCTAATGCATAGCCTAAAAATTAAAGTTTCATCAATAATTAGGTCCCGTTTCATCTCGGACCTTAACACTAATGCAATCAATAGGATCGGATTATTAAGTTATCTCTGAAAATTTGAAGATGTGAAGATGTCCTTCAACTCCACCTGCATTCTAGGGATCGCTTCAGAAGACTCGCTTTGAATTGGGTTGAAAGTACATGATTGAATTTTAATGCACAATTAAATTAAGCAGTAAATCAATTCATTCCCCTTTGAAAATGGGTATTCAACACTCTCAAGCATCAGAAGCCAATTATGATGAAGTTATTATCACAGATTCATATAATGGCACAAAATGACTGCATTGGCACCAAATCCGTCTGCGGAGCTCATCAATAGTCCAGAAAGCAAAACTGCAGGTACAACATCTAGTGTGTGTTACCTCGCATGCTTTCTATCTGTTTCACTAAAATAAAGGTGGCAGTTTACCCACACACATCCTCAGGGGGGGACTTAGACTGCTCTCTTGATGAAGAACCAGATCAAAC
The DNA here is from genome assembly GCF_024679245.1 of Pseudorasbora parva. Taxonomy (NCBI): domain Eukaryota; kingdom Metazoa; phylum Chordata; class Actinopteri; order Cypriniformes; family Gobionidae; genus Pseudorasbora; species Pseudorasbora parva. The sequence continues at coordinate 30,945,420 of NC_090182.1, forward strand.
TGGTCTAATTTCCTAAATGAATCCTCCAGAACTATTACCAGTGAGCCCAGCCTCTGCATAATGTGATGAGCAAAGGGAACATTGATGAACTTTTTTAATTATTACGCCGCTTGGGAATTTGGCATACCAGTTCGGGGATCCACACCGTCAGGCCTTGCACTGCTTTTCAGCTCCTTTTTAATTCACCCAATTTGTCGTTCCAAATGAAACACTGAAAGGTTAGAGTATGGAGTAATTAACAGCACCGGGCCTAATGAAATCAGGAGGGGATGGCGTGTACCATGAGGATCAATACAGGTCTTTAAGTGTGAGTTGGGTAGGAATTGTTCAGGGAAATAAGGACCACTTAATAGTAATAAGTTGATGAAAAGGCAACAAGCCTGCATGTGCTAAATGAGAATCCGCTGGAACACAGATAGAGGTGTCAGTCTGAGGTGGCAACGTATCGAACCGCACTCGTGTGGTGACGTGTTGAGCTACGCTAGAAGCTAATCCACTGAGATGGATGCACCGTGCCTTGGGTTTTAAAACGAGGAGGAATGAACGCAACGAAACTGCCGAAGGCCGGCGTGTTTGCTGATCTTATAATATGTGACTAATATGCAAAGTATTTTTGTGTTTGCCCTCGTAGTGGAGGAACAGATGCTAGCTGTAAATATGTGCAGTTCTCCTCGCATTCCTGAAGCAGGAAGAAGTATTAATCACATGAATACTTCCACTTCAAACTCCTGCTGTCTCCGACATTAATGAGCAGCACGGGATTGATAATTCCACATCTATGCGCACAATTTTCCCATAAAGGGAGCGGAATCTGTGGTGGCGATTTGCCAAAACACACTTAGCAAAGCTGGGGAGGGCTGACCTTTAAAAGTGTGAGGAAAACATCCTTAAACACATTACGATATGATAAACGCTGGGTCTAGTTGTTATGCACATCATTCTCTTTCTTTTGATATGTTCATGCTTTGGTAAGTTGATGCAATTATGTTCAATCGTCTGCTGTTTCCTACATTATCAATTGCTTATGTCATGTTGATCAAAATATATTATTCTGGTTTCCCGTTGAATAGTCTTACCCCTCAAAACATTTAGGGAGTTGTTCATAGCATAAGTCATTAAATACAAAATGGTAGAACTAGTTGTCATAAACTATTAAGCACATTTTCTATACATTTCAATCAGTTTTTTTTTTTTTATTATTATTTTTTTATGCGTGCTGAATTGATGAATTACAGAAGTGAATATACAATTTCACTAATGAAGGGAAACGTAAAGGATATCAGCCAGTGATCAGCCAGTTAAATAGCCCAAAGGTGCATGTCATGAAGCATGAAGCACAGGCAGAGCACAACACTGTTACAAATTCTGACAACTGAAGAACAACAAGGCAACAAACAGGGTCAACAGCCGGGAAAAAGAGAAGTAAGGATGTGTGATGAAGGGTACAAAGCTAAAACACTGGAAGAGGTAGAAGAAGCCAAGATTGTAGACATGGTGCTGATGAAATAAGTATACTATTGTGGACCATGTTCTAAATTATGACCTTATGACGAGGCGGGTTGAAAGGTACAGCTGAATTTTGGGAGAACAACCGTGTGCTCAATCAGTCAAACATTTGTACAATGCAATCAGACAATACTCACTATACCACAATACGGTATTCTTTCAGTAATGCTATATTACAGTAGTTCACTTGCATTTTACAATATACAGCAAATATACTTTATGGAGACATAACACACACACACACACACACACACACACACACATGTTGGTCTATGTGGTTTACAGGGACTCTCCATAGGCGTAATGGTTTTTATACCGTACAAACCGTATTTTCTATCCCCTTACACTGCCCCTGCCCCTAAACCTACCCATCACAGGAAACATTCTGCATTTTTACTTTCTCAAAAAAACATCCTTTAGTATGTTTTTAAGGCCATTTGAATTATGAGGACATTTGATATGTCCTCATAAACCACATTTATAGTGTAATACCAGTGTAATACCCATGTAGTTATACAAATTTGTGTCCTCATAAACCACATAAACAGGCTCACACACACACACACACACACACACACACACACACACACACACACACACACACACACACACACACACACACACACACACACACACGTTTGTTTTTGTGACATATGAGGACATTCCATACCGTAATCCATGGTTTGTATACTGTACAAACCATATTTTCTATCCCCTTACACTGCCCCTGCACCTAAACCTACCCATCACAGGAAACATTCTGCATTTTTACTTGTTTTTAAAAAAACTCATCCTGTATGATTTGTAAGCATTTTGAAAAGTTGGGACATGGCCAATGTCCTCATATTGCACCCTCTCCTTGTAATACCCATGTCATACCTATGTCATTATACACATTTGTGTCCTCATATGTCACAAAAACATACCCCCCACAAACACACACACACACATTTTTACATTTGGAAATACTGATGGACATGTTATACGTTTTCTTGACAACATGTCTAAGAATGTTGACTTTCTAATTTGTGAACAATTACACAGGAACTCTCTGATTGTGCAGATATGTTCATTAACATACTTACTTTTGAGAGCTAAACTAAGGATTCTGAGCAGGTTACAGGCTTTTTCAGGTGTAGGGTGATGCTTTTTGTACAAATTGATTTGAGAAATATATTTACTGGTTTGCAAATTTCAAGGATGATTCAAGGAATGTACCAAAGCGACTGAGAGAAACTGTAACAGGATTTAGCATTCAGCACTATTTTTCAAAATTTGGAATGTCTATGATTGACTACAGTGCTCAACAATATTAAACACATTTTAAATAGAAACATTTGACATTTCGCAGAATGCTCAAACACTTTGAAAGCAGTGCCTATCATCTGTCATACTTGTGAGATATGAGTGGAATTGACTTAGTTATGGTCTTTATAAGTTAAACTTATAACAGTATTGCAATATACACAGTATTCCCTAATTTTATATCGTCTGTGAAGATGTCATAATAATGGCACTATTTATCAGATAGCAAAGCACTTCATTCAAATGTAAAGGGTGATGAGATTGCTGGGATTGGTGAAATGCCTTGAACTTCTGCTTCAGATGGCTTCTACGTAATTGCATCTGAGAGAGAAATCGTAACGTGACACAGAGTGTCAAACAGTTCCCCCACATTAGTCTGCATATGCCCAATTACTGTTTATAATGTTGCTATGTTTGGAGGTGGGCATATGCTTCAACTATACATGTCTGTGCGTGTGGGTGGTTGTGCACATGCCACAGTGGAACAAGGAGCAGTGAGATATTACACATTTAAAGCTATGTTGTATTTCACCAAATACAGGCACATAAACAAGCCTCCCTAGGCAACTGTCTGATGGAAGGTCACGTGATCCTTTCACCTCCACTTAACAGCTGAGGTGGAGGTCCAAGGCCTGCCAGACAGTTCTGCACGGCTGAGGTACTACGACAGCTTGTGCTTGACCGTCCTGTCACTGTTTTAGCACATTACATGGCACTTCCTGCCAAGAAGCCCCCAGTTATGAGAGAAGCTATTTGAAGCATTGGATACAGCAAGAGAACACTGTTCCTCAAACTCCATCACTGTTTAGACTGAAGACAGTAAAAGACTTCATTGAGACATGGATGAGAATAACAAATGTTTAGACTTTTAGCTATCTTCTGAGACCTTGTAACAGTAGAGCACACAATGTGATGTTTGTATCATAACATTTTTAACTACTATTTTTTGTTTAGAAAACGTTTAATCAGAAATTGAATTGCAAGTACAGTAAAAAAAAATCAACAGTGGCGAGTATATGAAGAGGTGAAACTGCACTGTAAAAAAAAAAAAAAAAAAAAAAATGCAGGGCTCCAATTGAAACTTTTCTAGTGACTGATCACATCTACATTTTTCAGTTGGCCAAATTGATTTTCTATGAATTAAACAACCTTATCTCACAGATTTCTGTGAAATGAACACGGACCCTTAACTCAAAAATCCGTGGTAGTTTCACGGAATCGCCGAAAATTCCATGATGGGTCGACGGAAGTGATGCCTATGTATGTCAATGACAGACTCTTCAGCATGACTCGATCGGTCACGAGACACACGAGAGCCAATGGCATTTTACAATCAAAGCTGAGGTAATGACACAATCAGTCACGCGACACACCACAGCCAATGCTGTCAAAGCTGATGTGACGTTTCTTCCGGCGGCAATATTTGAATTGATACTCTGATAAATTTTGAATATTTGATACTCGACGTTACTGATCGCTTTTGGGGATTTTCTTCACACAAATCAATCGTTTGGCCTCGGAACACTTGGAATATTTGTAGTTTCTGAATAAATTGCAGCATCTGTTTTTTATAATACACAAATGGGTAGGTTTTGGGAAGGGATTGAGATACGTGTTCAAAACGCGTCTGAATAAAAATAAAATAAATGTAAATAAAATGATGCTAAGTGAATCAAACTGATGAATATAATGTGTTGGATAAGGTGTTGTTATTTTTTTACGGTCTATAGTTGGAACAGGGAATCCGTGTTTGGACCACAGATGCTGGCTGTCATTGACTTACATAGGCATCACTTCCGTGGACCCATCACGGAATTTTCAGCATACTGTGAAACTACCACGGATTTTTGAGTTAAGGGTCCGTGTTCATTTCACGGAATTCTGTGAGACCAGGTTGGATTAAATTTAATCAATTCACAGAAATTTAATTTGGCAAACTGAAAATTTTAGATGTGATCAGTCACTAGAAACATTTTCAATTGGAGACCTGATTCTTTTTATACAGTGCCACACTGTAAAAAAAGAATCAGGTCTCCAATGAGTAAACTCCAGCATGAGTAAACACTGGCATTATAAGGCAAAACTTTTAACATAATAGCAATATATACAGATGGCAAAGTAGTACTTTTATATTTTGATCTGTAGCGTACCCTTACTTTTTCTTGCGTATCGCCACTTCTCACATGCTCAGTATAAGTACTTTTTAAGTAAAGATAGTTTGACTTCCCATGGATCTTGCATATGTGGGCCATTGTGTAAAAATAAATTAGCAAATACTTAAACCTCACGTGGGAGCATGCCCTGGGACCCTGTTAAAGGGTTCACACGTCAACCTCCCAGTGTTCAAACCAAAACTACGCCCTGGCAAACGAGGGAGACAATCAATCCCTCCATCCCGCCCCCCGGTGCGCAATTTCAACCGAGGGGGAATGGCCACTCCACCTCCCCTTCAAGCACTATTTTATATCGTCAGCGTAGATATCACAACATTGTCTCTATATTTGATGTATAGCCTAATAACTGGCCACTGCATGTTTCAGAGTGAAGAACGGGATCTCATGATATGGCGTATGAGAATCTTTTATAAATCTGTTGTCAAGCTTTAATGTCTCCATGTGGTTTTATTTTTTTTTATTTTTTCCTTTCTGGTCACATACTTGTTCAAGTAACATTTACAGATAAGTGCATATTTATGCAAACTATCTAATTTAATCAATAGTTAATCAGTTTTCTTTTTATTGAATTTGAGTTGTAATCGGTACTCTGGTGTTGATATTTAGAGTTTTGGAAGAAGAAAAAAATCCTTGAAAAAAGTCTTTAGCTGTGATCCGACGTGATGATATTATGATGTTATGGGGTTATATAAATGATGGTACTAGATTTTTTTTTTCAGACACTTTTTTCCCCAGATGGAGTCGATATGGAAATATTCCTGTCCCAGTAACAGCCGCCCTCCGTCTCCGTTTCTTCAGTCCTAAGGGCAAAACGAAGAGTTCTTTGTCTTTGCTGAGGCATGTGCTTGGCTGCAAACAAGCAATATATTTTAGCTTTATGGTAGGGGTGAACACCGTGGAACATCATTCTTCAAGGCCAGGCAGACCAGGGTGACTGTTTCGAGGAGGTTTTGTTCATCGTATGTTTCGTCCTACATTCCAGGCCACTTTGACATAAATGTGAATTTCCTCCTCTTTTATTTATTTATTTATTTTTATTTTTTTGGTCAAAGTATTTGGTTTTATAGAGACATAAGCTTTAAAGCAGTGCTGGGATTTGACCTCCCTGGGGTGTGAGCTTAGCCCAGCTATCAACAGTGCAGTTCCAGCCTGGTGGTGGGTCTGGAATTAGCCCATAATAGCACCTCAACACGCCAGATCCACTGAGACAGGTTTGGGATAGAGAGCGATTGAAGGACAACACTAAACAAGTAGTCCGCTGAGGATTGAGAGCCCAAAGTGAATGTTTCCTTCTCATCACAGACATCACAAGAGGGCTATGACCCCAGCAAGGACATCTTAAACAACAGCACTGCGCCGCAAGGCTCAAGTACTTAAAACACCTCAAACATATGGCTTGCTAAACGAGCGCACTTGCGATGTTTATTCATGTAGTGCCAGAATACTAAATGAAGGAAAAGGGAGCCAAAAAGATTGTGAGTTTATATGAATCAGTATTAATTTGAGAAACTATTGAGCATGATCGTTGGCTGTGAATATATATGAGAGCTTAGGGCAGGGTAAAAAATATTAATTTCTCAATTTTAATAAATTCTCATTTTTTTTTAACCAATATCAATTTTTAAATCCCAAGAATTAAATTTTAGTCTGTACCGTTTTCAGTTCATGAATGAACAGAACATTGTTGCATGCCTTCCCTCCACTAAATCATAAAAAAAGCTTGTTTCTTCTGATATGAAACAATGTCTTAGATTTCAAATTCTTTCCCATTTTATAATGAAAATAAATAAAAAAAACACACACAAAAAAAACATTTTGGCCCTCTTTAAGATGGCACCACAGATCGCTGTTGCCGAACCAGATCAAGCTCTTCATCTCGTCAGCTTTACTACTAGTTACAGCACAAAATAAATGTTAATCAACATCAGAAGGTATGATGAACGATACAAACTTATCAAAATCCATATCATTTCACAGGTAATTGCTCAATTAGTGTCAACCAGGGAAAGGCAATAGAACAATAAAAGAATGACGAAATATTACATTTACCTCAGAAAAGCCATTAGTGACCATAAACATGTTAGACATTTTGCTAAATACTGTATATGCACCATATTAATTGCATTTGTTATATATATATATATATATATATATATATATATATATATATATATATATATATATATATATATATATATATATATATATATATATATATATATTTCAATATTTTATGTATGTTTGAAAAAAAAGTTTTTATGAAATATTTATAACATAATTATTATGTAATTATGAAGATAGTATTATAATTTTAGTATCATGTCATCGATACGCTTCAATTCGATATCATGATGCATTGACGATGCACCACATCCTCATGTATACATTTTTTGTCAGTCAGTTATATGAACTGAACCTTTAATTTAACCAGCTCAAAGAAAACATGCTTTTGAATGTATCAAACAAAACAGGAGCATTTAGAACAAATACACAAAATACCAAAAGCCACTTCAGGAGGTGGTCTGGGCCGCATTACAGTCAAAACTAAAGTCTAAATGCATCTTGTTATTAAAGCCATATATGCAAATTTGACCCATTGCAATAATGCTAAAAAATGAAATGAAATGTGTGAGCGTGTTATGGGCTATATGGCGTTATGACAGCACTACTGAAGAATGCATCGCCGCAGACGAGGGGCTACGTATCTCTTCATCAAGCCAGCAAACAAACTACCAAATGTAAAGTCGTAGGTGCTCAACATACAATCATCTTTATTAAAAGTAAAGAAACTGATATTAGCAGAGCTGTTGCCTTGCTCTCTTTAGCTGATGATTCAAGAAGGCAGCTCATTTCTGTTGTTTCCGATGACATCAATTCCATTAAATCTGCATATAGTGCTGCAATTGAAGATCAGATTTGTGGAGATACATTTGTGCCCAAGTGTAAATTAAATCATTATGAGAAATCAGATAGCTTTGATTTACACACAGCGTGTGTTTTCTCCAGGTTGTGCTTACCAGGTTGTTCGTAAAAGCCAAAATGTGCCCAGATGTCGGCCGGCTTTTAAAGTAGTTTAGCATTTTAACGACTTGCACTCGCATCTTGCCTCCCTCTGCCATTGTATGCTACCCTGCAAAACATGTACGTGACGAATGACGTCAGAAAATAATCAGTACATTATAACCAGTTATGGTCTATTACTGAACCGATACTGAATCATCCTCGTCTGCATGGTGATGCATCAAAGAAACAATTCATTTCGACAAAACTAATACAAATCAGATAATTTTATCCTTCAATTTTATAATAATACTGTATAGTACCAACTGAGAGTTGTTTGTGTGTTTTTTTTCTTTCTTAAGAATCAGGATTGAATCAAAACGTGAAATTTGTGTCAGTACCCAACCCTATTAGGACTTGTTTAATTTAATCTAATGCAAAAGAAAGTATTGCAACGGAGTGCAATCATGCTGTTATGAAAATTGAATGGTAAAATGTTTCAAACGGAAGACTGGTGGATTCATTGCTACTTAAAATAAAATAAATGTAAACCGAAATGATTAAAAATTCATTTGATTTCAGCTATTTTTATTTTTTAATTTATTTTTGTTTAACTTGATGTACTAAATTATAATGTATACTGATATACAGATATTACTGAAATTAAAATGGGAAATATAAAATGAATAATTAATTAAAAATATGGATAAAAACTAATAGTATCTATTTATTTGTGTAAAAAGGTGATTTCAAGGAAAAGGTGATTTCAAGGTTGAAATAAATTAGGATTCTGGGACGCAACACAATAAACCCTGGTGTTTTAATCAATTATTAATCCAATATTTTAATGATCAGAAAGCTGGAGATGATCAAAGGCCTGGTTCATGCCTCTCTGCCATTGCTCACTGAGGCACACTCTGGCTCTTTGAAGTGCTGCGCCAACAAATGCACTTATCTCCACATTTCCCTCGCAGGCATACATGTGGAAGCCCTGTGAAAAACTGGCCCGGGGAGCCAATGGCCTGGGTCATTGACCCGGCCTTTTGCCACCGGTTAAAAATACAACAATGTATAGTGTACACCTTTAGGTCTGTACTGGCAGGTTTGCTAAGAGAATTTAGATTTATTTGAAGTTTTCACACATCCGCGTTTTTTGTAGTCTACACAGAGATGATATTGTTATAGTTTTTTTAAAAAGCTTGCACTTTAAATCCAGTGTTCAAATGCTGCTTTCAGGTCCCAAAAAGCCGTTGTTGCGTAAAAAAAACATCCAGGGCCGGCCCGTGGCATAGGCAAATGCTAGGGGTGCCACTTGTCCATAGGGGCGCCAAAATTAGTGATTTTTATCTGGGTTTTATTACTGTTAATATTTGTGCTTTAGTGCGTCAGATATTGAACGCACAATCAGTTTAACGTTAGGAATGTGTTGTCTTGCGACGCCTCTCGCGCAACTAATGCAGACAGGATTGCTTTCGTTTTTTTAGGGTGCTTGGTCGCTCGTGCCAGACAGTGAAAGTTGCCTTTATGGCCTTGTTTAAATGTATTTTTCTAAATTATTAATGATATTTATATAAAGGCTTATTTAAAATAGCAAAAATAAATTGTAAAATGCACAGTAAATAATAAGTAAGTACATTTCTCAGTATAAAAGTGCTCTATGCAGTATTTTTGCAGTAAAATATCCAAAAACCACTAGGCCAGTGTTCTATATTTTATTCAGTTAAGTTCTTACAATATCCCAAATGTTTACTACTATTTATAAATTGTGAGAAAATTGCTATTTTAACCAAGAATGCTGGACGTCTCAGCATAGTGTTTGAGGGAGTCGCCTGTCAATTGCGTCATATCTTGTTACCCTCTGTTTATTTCCGTTTTTCCGGCAGAAACGCTTTACTCTCAGAAGTGTGAACAAGTGTCACAGTAGCTATAATAAAAGTCCCGCTGCTCGCAAGCCGTGTGTTTGTGTAATAATCACTCCAGCAGACTTGCTCAGCTCTGCTTCAACAGTAACTTTAATAACCACATCAATGAACATGATTTCTGCCCAATTTTGAAGTCCAATTTTCCACCGGCTGTGAGATAAAGAACACCTGTCCCCAGATGCTGCACTCAAACTTGGCGTCATCAAACTACGCCTTTGTTTGCATAGTGAATCTTTAATTGATGGTGAAAACATGAATGTGCATAGTTTAGTGGAAGACTGCTGCCATCTACTGGAAAACAAACACTTTAAGAATTTCTCAAATAATAGTTTGTGCACTAATTTTAGATGGAATTACTCTTGCTATTTGTGTTTAGGCTGTAATGTGGTGTAGGTGCTTTTTTGTGTAGTTTAACTATCATCAGCCTTTAAAAATGAACACGATGGGGTAGAATGGACTGGATTCAGGGTACGATTTTTAAACATAACTTACAAAAATAAAATGGTACCAGTGTTTCCACAACTTAAACTGATAATATGTAACATTAGTGCTAAACCTTGATACAAGGGGCACCATGTCAAATCTTGCCTGAGGCAGCAAATTGGTCAGGGCCTGTAAACTAGAGGTCTGCATTGGGATTGAGTCCCGCCGGGTCCCGCGTGTCCCATTCTCACTCCCAAGGTGTCAAAATCTGAAGCATGGTCAAGTGCCTTCTGCGTCACAATGAAAACGCTAAAGGTGCCCTTTGGCGTCATTTTTCGACTCGCTGGGTGCTCCATTCATTTCAATAAGAAACCTTTGGCGTCATACACAGACATACTGGGTATGGTAATATTATCATCATGGTGAAATTTATTTTTTGATTTATTTATTGAAATTATGTATTGGTTTATAATTTTGCCATTATGACATGTTGGAGTGTGCTTCTAAATTAAATCAGCAAGCATAATTTTATTTACATTTATTTTATTTATGCTATTTAGACACGTTTTAACATGTAACCCAACCTAATCCCATCCCTAAACCTACCCATTTGTGTGAACATGATATAAAACACAGGATATAACATACGACTGCATCCACGAGTTATTAAAAAAAGTGAAATAATCCAAGTTTTCTGAGGCCAAACGATTGATTTTTATGAAGAAAATCCCCAAAAGCGATCAGCATCTCCATCTGCCGAAGATCATGAACACAGCAAATTTCAAATATTTCCGCCCGTTATGTCAGATTTCATAGTGAAATTGCATTATGCTCAAGAGTTGCATCATTTTGCATCACACTCAGGAGTTTGAATCATTTGAATGAGATATGAATGAGTTTGTTCACGGGGCTGCGGGATCATCATTTCAGCGATTAAAACATCAAGATCAACTCTAAAACAAGTAGATGTTTAGGAATGCCATAAGCAGTCCAAGCATTCCCCATACTGCAGAATCCATGATTATATCCAACAAGACTAAAACGCTATGAGAGACACTGCGGGGCAGCCACAGAGCAGCGCCACCTGAAGTAATACATTAGACTTTATACATTATACTGTTGGCGTCAGCATCTGCAAACTCAGATGTGTGCAAATACCGATCTTTTATACTCCAAAAATGGACGTGATTGATTAGGTCTGATTCCAATAAGTGACGTAACAATGAGTCTTCCTGGCAGAACTTACGCTAGACTTTCATTTCTTCTTGCAACTGATTTTTTTTCTTCCTTTATGATCTTTGTAGGGTTGTGTAGGGTTGTGTAAACAATCCCTAAAATAACATTTAAATATACAGTAGCTGATTTAGGGTGCTTTCACACCTGCCTCATTTAGTTCGGTTGAATCGTACTAGAGTTTGTTTCCCTCTTTGGTGCGGTTCGTTTGATCAAGTGTGAAAGCAGCAATCGCACTCCAAAAAGCCAGTTGTGCTCGTGCCATGGCGGATTCGCTATTTACATGGCGATATTTGCAAACGGAAAAGCTGAATGCTTCTCCAACAACGTGTCTGAACTCTCGTGTTCAGACCAGCACAATGGATCCACACATGGGTGCTGGTACATTTACTATTTAAACAATGTCCCGCAGGACTTGAAGAAAAATATCTGCGTCAAGCTGGAACTAGCAAAAAACACTTGTGTTGCGCCCACCGCCGCATTGCGCCAGGTGTATAAGGGCCCTTAACATTCAAGAACTGTCCTTGGTGTGAAATAACATTATAATAAAATAATTCTGCTCACTTTTACGGACTTTTAGCAGCACAATGTGACTTAAACATTCAGACTAGCATGCAACACACTCATTAGTGTGTTTGCAACATCTTGGCATGTGTTTTTGTCAGTGGTTCCCTTGACTACAGTACATTAACACTGAACATGACTTCAGTATCTGAAATATTACCGCACATTTCCTTCAAACATATGTTCCTGGTTTCAATCTTTTGTCAATTTCTATGCGCATTACACTCTCAATTAAATCCGAATAGTGCATTTTGGTCACCCAGTGCAAGGGCAAAGCTCACATTAACTTCCAGCACATGCATCTCTCGCTAAAAAGGGCTCCCTGTAGTGAAAGCACAGTTCCATTCATGGTTTTAACCTAATGAGCTAATTAATTTGTTGATTATTATTTTCAGCCTCAAGATGGATTGTTGCACGACAGTGTTTGTCTTCTCGAACAACCACATGATTCAAGGGCAATAAATTCACAAGATGAGATATCTCAATACCTTCTGATGAACCAATTCAATCTGTGACACGGCGAAGAGGTGTCTGGGAGACTTTCCTGGCAGCCTGACAGCCTGTCGATGACCTGTATTTATGGATGCCGGCAGTCTGCCTTTAGTGAGAAAAAAACCCCAACGCTTCATTGTGTTTGAAAAATTTATATATATATTTTTTTATATATTACATTTTTTTTTTTTTTTTTTTTTTTTTTTTTCCTGGTTCAGATAAATTAGCAAGGGCAGCTATTGGTCAAAGGAGCAGGGTGTTGATGTCTACAAATATTTGGTAATGAAATGCTTTTGTGTGGCTTGATATATAAAGTATTCTCTGGTGACAGTAATGGTGAAATGGGGCTGGGTGGTAAATCAACTATGTAAGGTATATCGATATTTTTTCAAAAAAATATATATAGGATAAGACAATACCGTTTATATTGATATATGATGGCTTGATGCAAATGCCTCAAAAATAGCAAAGAGTGAGCTCCTGCTGTGAAAGTGAAAGATTCAAATTTTCCTAAATATGCAAACTATTTTATTAAATTAACTTATTAGGATATAAATAAACACATTTGCCCTGTTCAGTGCTGTGATGTGTGAGACATGTTTTCCTTAGAAAGTGTCTGTATATATATATATAAAATATTTGTGGATTATGCTATAGAATCGGCTAAACTGCCTCTAACCATACATATAATCACGTGAAACTAAAATTAATAGTATTTTTTTTTATTATTCTTATTTATTTACTGTGTCCCTAAAGTCATCTTCGACCCTGTTGTATGTATTTCTCGACTTCCAAAAAAGACCCCAATTCCATTGAGACCATTTTCAGGAAATATACGTTAACAGTACAAATTGAAATAAACTTCAACACTCACTTCTACCTTTTTTTAGTTTTTGAAATGTTATCCTGCTCATCCCACTCTTAAAGTTTCACCCTATTAGGCTATGTTATAAAGAATGTTTGTCCGGTCAAAAATATGTAAAACATATCTGACATAGTTATAAAAGTAATGTTTATTTGTAGAAGGTTAGCTAAATGTTGATCACTCAAAGAGCTATGGCTAACTTAGCTGAAAGGTGCACTAAGTAGTATTTTTGCAGCAAAATATCCAAAATCCACCAGGCCAGTGTTATATATTTTGCTTATATTTTAACTATTTGTTAATTGTGAGGAAAATGCCATTTTAACCAATGAGGCAAATCGTCTGAGGGAGTCGGCTGTCAATTGTGTCATATCTGCCTTACCCTTGGTTTTATTCTGCAGAAGCGCTTTACTCTTAGCAGTGTGAGCAAGTATCACAGCAGCGGCTGAGCAAACGCACAGTGACGTCATAACATCATTTTAAACACACTCAAATGTATCTAATATGATAAACAGAGCTGCGTTACCTCATACTCATGATCGGAAAAGCGGAAATGGCGACTGTGTCCCGTCATAATAAAAGTCACAATGCTCAAGAGGCATGTGTTTGCGTAACAATCGCTCCAGCGGCCTTGCTCAGCCCCTTCAACATCCGGTCCTGCTTTGCTTCATACTACAGTAACGTTAATAATCACCTTCATTAACATGATTTCTGCCCGAGTCCTATCACATTCCTTTTCCACTGGCTGTGAGGTAAAAACCACATGTCCCAGGATCATGCGCTCAAACTTGGCATCAGCAAACTACGCCTTTGTTTTGAATAGGCGCCCTCTAGTGGACGAAAAAGTTACATAGTGTAATTTCAAAACTTTCCACCATGTCACGTCTATTAACCTAACAGGGTGGAAATGCTAATAGAATGGATTGTATTTGGTGTAAATTGCAAATTCTACATATAGGTGAAAGTTTTACTCATTACTGATGGCAAACCTTACTTATGACATACTAATGTCTTATTCTGAGTCTTATAATATATATGAGAACTATGTATAAGTCCCTAACACAGCCAGTGTCTTTATTAATTAATTATTATCTAATTAATCTACACATAATTATTATGTTTTTTAGTCCCTAAGATTGACCAATGTGGTTTATTCTGGTAGATAAACATCACTATTTTGGTAGAGTGCTTAAAAATATGAAAAACATTATGAAACCACAATGTAACTTACTGGATGACATGAAATACCCGTATAGGCTCCATCATGCAGTGAGTTGTTGACCTGCATCAGATTTGTCATTAATCAACTGTATGAAATTTCAGATGACCTACATTGGTCTGGGGTTGATGACCTACGCTGGTCCACCCCAGACCAACGTAGGTCATCTGAAATTTCAGTTGATTAATGACAAATTTGATGCAGGGCATACTGGTCTACGCAAGTATGTTAAATGCATTAATAATTTTAACACATTACTTTTCACTTTAATTAATGAATATAATTAACACACTAAATTGACAGCCAATTTGATTAATTGATTATCAGAATAATCATTAGTGATTAACCAGCAGCAAAATTTCCATCTTTCCCATCAAAAATTCCCATCAGCAGCAAATTCCCATCAAAATTCCCATCTGTAGAAAATGTCATAGGTCGCATTTAAACGTTGAAGTATTTCAAATCTCTTCCACCATTTACAACAGCACCATAAACTACAGTATGAAGAGTGTGTTAAACTTTGTGAAACCCAGCTGTGAAAAGTATTCTACTGTGAAACAAAGCACTTTGCAAGCATCATCTATCCATGCTGTTCCTTATGAAGCCAACTGAACATTTAGACCATTTTGTATATACAGAGATCTTAAAATATAGAGATATGTTTTTGGGTCCATATTGCCCAGCCCTAATGTGATTAATCAGTTTATGGGGCTAACCTCCACCAAGTGAGTCTTTATTCTTAGCCTACTTAACAAATTGAATGGAACCATCTATCTAAAAACAAGAATGTGCTTTGTAAAGTCCATCCAGCACACGTTGCACATTGCTCATCTAGACACTAAATCTGCCCATCCCATGGACGTGTTTTATCTCGGAGCTCAACTCATGTAAGGATAGTTGGCTAGATGTGAAACTTTGTAGGAGCCGTTCTAGTTATAACACTGCCAGAAGATATAATGTTGTGCTTGTTGAGATCTACATCTCGTTTTAAATGGGCATACCAGAGGCCTCTGTGTAAATATTTCATTGCCTTGATGAATCTCAGTTGTTTTCCACGACAGAAGCAATTACGTCGGTGGCGTCTGAAGGGATGCTTTTCGCCGCCATTGTCCCGCGCTACATGGAGCGTCTCTGTAGCCACGTTGTCTGAAGCCTTGAAGACCTGACAGGCCGCATCAGTCAGCCCATCCCGAAAGCACGGCTAATGCGTCCGACCTCCGCTACAGATACACGTGGGCTCTCTCCTCTCTGTGATTTGTTGATTTGTTGACACAAATACTTGGTTTCCGTTCACGAGCGGATCAAAAGACGTAACCGTCATTCTCCCGTCCCATGGTCCTCTGCCTCTCTTCATCATCGTTGCTACTTCGACATCAAAATCCTACTTTTCTTTTCAATATCAAATTGCTCATTTATTATCCTTGAAACAAAGAAAACACAATCTGTGATTAAAAATTAAACAACGTTATCTCTTCCTGAGCTATTACGGAGTCCCTCGGGAGAGAATGCTATTTTGCTGCCTTGCAGGCGTCTTTTGTTCTCGTTTTCGAGGCATGTCACTATTTATTGTTAATTTTTGATGCTTCATTTGATATGCAGTTCTCCCTGTGACATGCACGAAAGTCTTCATCTCTGTCAATGACTGTCTGTGAAGTCCTGATTTGAGGTTCACATAGAGCAGAGAATGTACTCCACCGCAAGCTCTGTCAACCTGCTAATGCTGTAATCATAGCTGACTGCAGACTCACTCTGCTCCACCACCCAAATCAATACGTAATCAGACACATCATGCAGAACCCATAGAAACAGTTTCACAGAGGTAAATATGTGTGATGTGGCTTATCAATACATACTGGTCTAATTTTGGAGTTGTGTCTCAACTCCATAAATATAGTCCAAGATGAAAGTCATTGTTGAGCTTTTCTGGGATGGTCTTGATAGCCTTGTTTAGAAGTGTCTGTCTAAAGCACATGTTGCTTTATTATTGGACAATAATTGGAGCAGAGGACAACTGTCCTCATTAACAGTCTTTGCCTAATCCCTTTAACCCCACTGCCAAAGTGTCTAAGCTACAGAGAAACTAACAAGAGCCTCAGGTAAACGCCTGCGCTATGTGATCGGCATTTACCTAGGGCAATGGCCTTGACCTTCTGTCTTAAGATGAAGTGTTGCACATTCAAGTTGCACTTGTAAAAAAAAAGAAGAAGAAAAAAACTGTGCCTGAAGTTGAAACATGTAGGCCTGGTACATTAAATTAGAAGATTAGGCCTCAGTGAATTCAAGCATGGTACCATGACAGCGGATACAGTGGTGTAAAGCACACCGCCACTGGACTCTAGATCGTCTCTGGTTGGCAATCCAATGGAAAAGTCTGGGTTTGGTGTTTTCTAGGAGAACGGTACTTACCTGACTGCACTGTGCTAAGTGTAAAGTTTGGTGGAGGGGGATTGTGGTGTGGGGTTGTTTTTTTTTCAGGGATTGGGCTTGGCCCCTCGGTTCCAGTAAAAGGAACTCTTAATGCATCAACATACCAATACATTTTAGACAATTTCAGGTTCAAATTTATGGGAACAGTTTCGGGATGGCCCCTTTCCTGTACCAACATAAAGATATGGATGAGAAAGTTTGGTGTGGAGGAACTTGACTGGCCTGACTTGACTGATTCCTGACCTCAACCCAATAGAATATATTTGGGATGCGTCTGAGCGAGGACTGTGAGCAAGGCCTTCTCGTCCAACATCAGTGCCTGACCTCACAAATGCACTTCTAGAAGAATGATATAAAACAAAATAAAGAAAAAAAATATAATAATAATTCCATTAACACTCTCCTACACCTTGTGGAAAGCCTTACCAGAAGAGTTGAAGCTGTTATTACTAACTCCATATTAAACCCTGCAGATTAAGAATAGGATGACATTGAAGTCCATGTGCATGTAAAGGCAAGCATCCCAAAACGTTTGCCAATATAGTGTATGTCAGAGCAAGTTGCTTTAATTTAAAACAGCTCAAACATGCATTTTAGTCTGGGACTATGCTTACGGTTTGTCTGTGAAACTGAGAGTAGTGTCTAAACAGTATCACTTGAATAAAATGTAATTTTATTATGTAATTCTTGCAATTTACATACCAACTCCCAGCATAAATGGTAGTTTACATCAAGATTCAATGTGCAACAGGCAGTAAAAGATTTAGACACCCATATCAACAATAAAATGATTACACAGCTGTTTGAGATCAGGTTACTAAGGAAGTGATGCAGTTAATGGGAATCATGATCAAAAGGGGGTTTCTGTAAATAGTGTATTCTGTATGGTTTAGGTTCTTCAAAAGGTTCCTAAAGACCCATTGAAATTGATTGATGAACAGGGTGTTTTTTTTCATGGCGATTTTTGTATTAAAACAGGATGTTTTAGCAGGAACTAATAAAGGGCTCATTCATTCATTCATTCATTCATTCATTCATTCATTCATTCATTCATTCATTCATTCATTCATTCATTCATTCATTCATTCATTCATTCAGTCAGTCAGTCAGTCATTCAGTCAGTCAGACAGTCAGTCAGTCAGTCAGTCAGTCAGACAGTCAGTCAGTCAGTCAGTCAGTTAGTCAGTCAGTCAGTCAGTCAGTCAGTCAGTCATTCAGTCAGTCAGACAGTCAGTCAGTCAGTCAGTCAGACAGTCAGTCAGTTAGTCAGTCAGTCAGTCAGTCAGACAGTCAGTCAGTCAGTCAGTCAGACAGACAGTCAGTCAGTCAGACAGTCAGTCAGTCACAGTCAGTCATTCAGTCAGTCAGTCAGTCAGACAGTCAGTCAGTCAGTCAGTCACAGTCAGTCATTCAGTCATTTAGTCAGTCAGTCAGTCATTCAGTCAGTCAGTCAGTCAGTCAGTCAGACAGACAGACAGTCAGTCAGTCATTCAGTCAGTCAGTCAGTCAGTCATTCAGTCAGTCAGTCAGTCAGTCAGTCAGTCAGTCAGACAGTCAGTCAGTCAGTCAGACAGTCAGTCAGTCAGTCAGTCAGTCAGTCAGTCAGACAGTCAGTCAGTCAGTCACAGTCAGTCATTCAGTCAATCAGTCAGTCAGTCAGTCAGTCAGTCAGTCAGTCAGTCAGTCATTCAGTCAGTCAGTCAGTCAGTCAGTCAGTCAGTCATTCAGTCAGTCAGTCAGTCAGTCAGTCAGTCAGTCAGTCAGTCATTCAGTCAGTCAGTCATTCAGTCAGTCAGTCAGACAGACAGTCAGTCAGTCAGTCAGTCATTCAGTCAGTCAGTCAGTCAGTCAGTCAGTCAGTCAGTCATTCAGTCAGTCATTCAGACAGTCAGTCAGTCAGTCAGTCAGTCATTCAGTCAGTCAGACAGTCAGTCAGTCAGTCAGTCAGTCAGTCATTCAGTCAGTCAGTCAGTCAGTCAGTCAGTCAGTCAGTCATTCAGTCAGTCAGTCAGTCAGTCAGTCAGTCAGTCAGTCAGTCATTCAGTCAGTCAGTCAGTCAGTCAGTCAGTCAGTAAGTCAGTCAGTCATTCAGTCAGTCAGTCAGTCAGTCAGTCAGTCAGTCATTTATTTGCTACTTGCTAGTCAGTTTCAGATGTTTTTAAGGGGTTGGACATTGTCAGTCAAGAGAGCATTTGATTAGACATTAGCAGTGCAGTCCAGGATGAGTCATCACTAGTTTCTGTCTTTTTTTTTCCCAGAAGAAAAGAAGTGTGAATTAAAATACATATATCTGAATTGTGTGAACATTTCAATTTAAAGTACACCCTATGTAAAGATGGACTGAAAACCACATAACTCTTTAAACCATATAACTCTTTTGATTTCACTGAGACTTTAATGTTCAGTGCTTTTAAAAATGTTGCTCTTTTGAATAGATCACACTCATTTGTCACCTCCAGTTTGCTTAAAATTTCAGGATAGTTAGAGTGTAATGACTTCAGTGCCTTGGCCATCACATGCCTAATGAAGTGACAGTTGTTTTTCATCTTTTTTTCTTCTTTTTTTATCAGCTCTTGTCAGAAACTACAACAGATTTAACAAGCAATTTTCTGAATCTGCTCCATCAAAAGCCATTTATACTGAGCAAATGTCACTTGCAAATGCCTGGTGAATCAGTGTTTTTTATGCATAGACGGGGCTTTCGGCTGTGTTGGAGATTGTCTTTTTTTATGTCTGAAGTGCGTACCCCAGCATGGATGATCTTTTCATTATCATGAAGTGCTAACCCAGGGTCAGCATGCACAAAGTTATGATTAGAGCGATCTGTAATCTTCGGCATTTAGTTAATTATGTTGCTCTCAAGGCAACCATCCATGTCAACTTCAAATCCCTTTAAAAAACTGTTGCCATGTTTTTTTTAATCGTTTGAGGTGTAGTCATAACCTGCTGTCCCTGTGAGCGGCGGTACATGAAAGCAATGTTCTGAAAACTAATCTCCGTTGTTCTAAATTCAATGTCATTACTCACATACTTCACTGAGCCCTTTGGCAACAAAATGTGAAACAAGACAAAGTGTTTTCACCTTCAGCTGATGAGAACATACAAGTCTGTCACTGACCTTTGCACTCGCTAGTCATTTGTCTCAGCAGCTGATATCTTAACTTTTTTTAAGAACATACCCCATTTATTTCGTTTAGCAAAACATGTGGTTTTGTTTAAAACTGATTCATTTGGTAAGTTTTGTGGTTTTGGGTTTCAAAGCAAAGGGTTAAAACAACATCCCCTCGGTCTAACAATCAAGCCTTAAATGTTCAGTAGTTTTTCAGGGAGTTAGTGGAAATTCGGGATGCGCACCATTTAAATGAATTAACGTTTAAAGGGAAATTTTGTAACTGACAAGGCGACTAGTCTATGAATTCTGTAAAACCGATCTATTTTAAATAGCTTTTTTAGATTTATTAATCAAATAGTCAAGTCAAATCCTAATCCTGAAAAATAGGTTATATACATGTTCTGTGCACTATGATGCAATGTGCATTAAACCTGTGAATGTTATGTGTTAAACTTCTTCAGTGTTGGCCAATATAGACTTTTGATAAATTCAACTGACTTAATAGGCAGTGCAAACAGAATATTATAAACAGAATTCCTCAAATAATAGTTGGTTAATATAAGTCGGCACATGCTGTTGCATGTATTGCAGGTGGCAACATTTAAATTGGACATGCACTGGCAATTAGACATAACTTAAAGGTGCAGAAAGTGATTTCTGAGAAGCGATGGTGAAAGTGGATTGGACCGAGTGTCACAACACAACACATCAGCCAATAAGCAGTAGGGGCGTGTCCACTCATGATGGAGGGGGAGAGAGAGTGAGCAAAAAGGTTATTTGAAGAAACACTGTAGAAAGAGAGATGGCTGAAAAGACATTACAAAAAAGAAAAGGACAGGAATAGCACTGGAAAAAGAAGGATAATGATCAGGCAAGTTTGGAAGCTTGTTTCCGCCAAGATAATTGTGAGTATTTATCTCACAATTGCATGTTTACCTATCACATTTTTGACATTTGTTCTCAAAATTGCAAGATGGAAACTTGCAATTGAGAGAAGAAAAAACAAAACAAAACGTAGAATTGTGAGATAAAAAAGTTGCAATCGCCTTTTTTTATTATTTATTCTGTTCTGTCCGAAACAAGCATCCATAGGAAAGAGCTTAAGGACCTGTGTTAATATTAGAAAAGCTTTCCAGCACTGTTAACAGTACAGCCTGAAAACCGTTGCTGAGGTTGTGGTGGCTTCTGCTCCATATCAAATCATCATATTAGAAAGATTTCTGAAGGATCATGTGACACTAAGACTGGAGTAATGATCACATTTTTAAAATATGTATACATGTCAATAAAATATATTTAGTTATTTGGAATTATAATAAATGCAGCCTTAGTGAGCATAAGACACTTCTTTCAAACAACAAAGTATGACCCCTGAATTTTCAGTGTTCTCTAAATATTTTTTAAATGGAGCTATAATCTGAATACTCTTCGTTGGAAGAGTTCCCATGAATGTTCCCATGAATAGGCTAACAAGTATGTGAGCACTCACATTGAGTGACCTAAAGAGCTGCTGGAGTCTCTTCCTGTCATCATGGTTCTGCACATCCAGGCAGGGGTGATCTCCAACAGCGGAGTACCGTGAAATAGCATTATGGTTAATTTTCTCGTTTGCTGCTGCTCATGAACCAGTAAGGCTCCACATCTCTCCAGATCTACGCACAAGCTCGGATGAAAAACATGAGAACGGATGAACCTCTCCCCATTTTCACCAGTCGACTAAATAATACTGCTGCTACTACTACTCGACTATCTTTCTTTGTCTTTTTGTTTTGTTTTTTGCACATTTAGGTTTTGCTTTATATTTTTACCGAGGCTACATTCAAAATTCCAGTTATGCTAATGTTACATTTGTAAGTAATACATTATTTTGAACTGTGTGCATCTGGGTAGATGTAAATTGTGTGCAGAATTTTTTTTTTTACCTCAGATCTTGCATGCATTAATTTTCTCCTTGCAATTTGTAGGCACTTAGAAGATGAACTAGTTGAGGGAGTATTTTTGACTTGTTTTCCATTTTATATATATATATATAAACTCTCCTGTTCTAATCACCCGTTCCAATCAGGACTGGAACCTGGGTCTGCCAGTATGAGAGTAGGACACTCTAACAAGGAGGCTAAAGGCTGCAACCTCAAACGTCCGTCGCTGGAGCATCTCTTGAGATCAGAGGAGTGAGGTTTACTCGCACAGCAACTACTAGCTGGCCTCTGATGCACTCACCCCAAAAATTCACTCCCATCTGGGTCACGGCACCAATATAACTCCTCCTGTTCAAACTGCCTCGAACCCCGGTCCGGCAGCATGAGAGTCGGACGCTCTAACAAGAAGGCTAAAGGCTGTAACCTCTTGCCTCAGTTGCTAAAGCATCTCTTGAGGTTGGAGGAGTGAGGTTTACTCACAAAGCAACTACTAGGTGGCCACCCCCCAAACATCACTCCCATCTGGGTCACGGCACCAATATAACTGTCCTGTTCTAACCGCCAGCTCCAAGCAGGATTTAAACCTGAGTCTGCTGGCATAAGAGTCAAAATGCTCTAACAAGGAGGCTAAAGGCTGCAACCTCTAACGTCAGTCACTAGAGCATCCCTTGAGATCAGAGGAGTGAGGTTTACTCGCACAGCAATTACTAGGTGGCCTCAGATAGACTCACACCCAAAATTCACTCCCACCTGGGTCACGGCACCAGTGTAACCCCTCCTGTTCGAACCACCCTCTCCAAGGGGATTCGAACCCGGGTCCGGCAGCATGAGAGTCGGACGCTCTAACAAGAAGGCTAAAGGCTGTAACCTCTAGCCTCAGTTGCTAAAGCATCTCTTGAGGTTGGAGGAGTGAGGTTTACTCACGAAGCAACTACTAGCTGGCCACCCCCCAAACCTCACTCCCATCCGGGTCACGGCACCAATATAACTGTCCTGTTCTAACCGCCCGCTCCAAGCGAGATTTGAACCAGAGTCCACCGGCATGAGAGTCAAAGCGCTCTAACAAGGACGCTAAAGGCTGCAACCTCTAATGTCAGTCGCTAGAGCAT
The DNA here is from genome assembly GCF_024679245.1 of Pseudorasbora parva. Taxonomy (NCBI): domain Eukaryota; kingdom Metazoa; phylum Chordata; class Actinopteri; order Cypriniformes; family Gobionidae; genus Pseudorasbora; species Pseudorasbora parva. Next base: position 30,968,687 of record NC_090182.1, read on the forward strand.
CTCTTGAGATCAAAGGAGTGAGGTTTATTCGCACAGCAACTATTAGCTGGCTCCGTTACATAATGTATATAAATATATATTATAGAGTTATTCTTCAAAATAAGCATGTTTACTAAACCTAACCATATATTACATACAACGGGCTATAAAGAGAGTGCTATATTCTGTTCCTGACAAAAATCACAGCACCTGAGATCCAGTTTGTTAAACAATGCACAGGGAATTAGATTTTTCACAGCTTGCTTTTTATAGCCCCTATTAACTCTCTGTAAAGTTGTGCAGTGTTGGCAGCTAAATCCCCCCCTAAAAACACTGTTTGTCACTCAGAGTGTGGTTGTTGTCTGCAGATACCTGACTGAAAGAAACAGGGTTGTTTCTGAATAGCACTGATGTTGTGACTGCTTGGAAGAAAATACATGGCGATGCACTGATCTGTGACTTCCCTCTGGAGCATAGTGGCTGATGTTCTTCTTCCCTCTTCTTCATGTTAATATAAGCGCCATCTAATTCTCTCACAGAGCAATCCAGCCCCATCTGCACATTGTCTGGGTCGCCACCGGCGAGGGGCTTTGGCAGGAGTTTGATTCCTACAGAACTTGGCTTATTTCTCCTCTTTTTTTATCTCTATGCACATACTTTTGATGGTGATGTTTTATCCTGTTGGACAGGCTTTGTTTGGTCTTGGTATCTCTTCTAGCAGCTTGTGTTTGTTTTAGGGATTTCTGGCATGGGTCTTTAAACAAGTGATAATGTTTCACAATACATACACACCTTAACCCTTTGGAGTGGGGGTAGATACACACAGACGTTTTCATATGTTAAATTGTAACGTCACTGATTTTTAACCTGCTTTGTATTGTTACAATGTCGGTAATATATGTGACTCGTGCTGGCAAAAGGAGTCAGAATGCACATAGGATAATTTCGAGCTACAGGCAAAAGAGACACACAGAGACGCCTTAAACAGCACAATCCTGATATACACATATACACAAAATTACAGTATTTAAAAAAAAAATATATATATATATATATAAAAAATTTTATATATATATATATATATATATATATATATATATATATATATATATATATATATATATATATATATATATATATATATATATATATATATATATATATTATTTTTATTTTTTTATAGAGAATGTTGAAATCTCTTTAATAAAAATGTTCTCAGTGAAAACTCATTTTTCTAACATGGGTCACATATGTAAATTAACTTTGTGCAAAATACATTTTATTTCACTTTTCGGTGTATTCAAACATTCAAAAAAGCCCATGTACATTTTACATTCAAATGTCTGCATTGAGCGTATTTAGGAATGTAGTGTCTGAACAACAATTAGCATTTAAATGTTATTGTGTCTTATTCATTCGCCCTCTTTTACATTTGCTTCTTGCAGTCCATTTAGACTTATAATGGAGAGTGGAGCCTTGTGGCTGTAAATTCTCATGAAATGTCCTTGACAGCTGTATTTAATCAATTATGACAGTAGATTTGGAATGAGCACAGCAATTAGAAGCATTAAAGTGATATTTGTGCACATTTCTGGACAGCTGACTGTTGTCATCTTTACAACACTAAATTGCAATGAATTTCCCTTAAGGGACATTATGATGATTCAAATCAGATCCTGATTAAATATTCTGTAAAATGAGAGGGGGAGAGAGAGAGAGAGAGAGAGAGAGAGAGAGAGAGAGAGAGAGAGAGAGAGAGAGAGAGAGAGAGAGAGAGAGAGAGAGAGAGAGAGAGAGAGAGAGAGAGAGAGAGAGAGAGAGAGAGAGAGAGAGAGAGAGAGAGAGAGAGAGAGAGGGAAATAATACCAGATAAAATGACTTTCAATATTTCATAGGCAGTTAATGATAACTCATTCAAGATTCAAACCAGTGGTGTTTGATTTTGAAGCCATCTTATGAATCTAGCTAGCCTCTTTTGCCAAATGTAAGACATATATGATACATGCTTTCTTTAGCTTCTCAGTGCTTCATGATTATGTTATTTTACGTTCGAATAGCAGCAAATAAACTGTTTCACATATGCAAATTAAGCTAGCTAATGCATACTTTGTTTAAAGTAGGATAATGAAAAGTTCAGCTGTTGCATTATTGTGACTGCGTGGCCTCTGAATTATAGATAGCGTAATTCCCCAGAGACAATCTGTTGTTCTGTCAGCTCAGATCAGAGATGAACCACCTAACATCACACTCAGAGGTCAGAAGCTGCTTTCCGCTGTGGAGTAGTGAAAGTACACTGACTACCTCATAATTAAAGTGAGAAATTAACCTCAGAGAACCTCAGAGAATGAAACAATGGCTCGGGACAATATAGCAGTACTATATAACATTCCACAGCATTTTTGGACGAGAACTCTGTCTTCACTTCTACTTCACTGCTATGTCATTTATAAATACTAAAAAGTGCCATGTTTCAATGTTGTCAACTTGGGCAGTTAAGTAATATTGTTTCAGACAGTGTTACATTTGGGATGTTTGCGGTGTGACAACATACTCCATCAAAATAAAAAATAAAAATAAGAACAGCATTTTGCTTCTTTATTTTTTATAATTAATATAAATACAGTTGGTATTTATAAAATACTAAATCAGATATTTATACATGTCATTTTTAATTAGTTTGTCACTCTGCAAGACCATTTAAAAATAGCTATTGAAGGCAAAAGGTGACTAAAATAGAGAAAAACCTACATGAAGGGCATGTACGCTTTCCATTATACCGGTAATTTGTTTAAAGTGTCCCTGGTATGCTATTTTTGTTTCCTAACTTTGTTTTGGAGGTCTGCTCCAATTGGTATGCATGTATCCAAGGTCAAAAACAACACTTAAAATTGCTCAAAGAATCTGAAAATGGTTTGTTAGAAGGTTATGTTTCTCTAAACCCCTCCTTTTGGAGAGCTTTATCTGCTCTGATTGGTCAGATGGCCTGGTCTGCTGTGATTGGTCTGCTGCTTACGGAATGTGTCAAAAATGAAACACCTATTACCATCCTCAGCAATAATACCAGCAGCCGTGTCACCCTTTAGCCCATAACTGGTTTCCCACGGTAGCTAAGCAGGGTTGAGCCTGGTCAGTAACTGGATGGGAGGTCATAACGCCCCAGTACAGTGATGGGGAGACTATACTGTAACAAGCATCGTACTTTGGATGATACATTAAACCAAGGTCCTGATTCTCTGTGGTCATTACAAATTCCAGGATGTCCTTCGGACAAAGAGTGTAGGGGTGTAAGCCCGGCATCTGGGCCAAATTTGCCCATTGGCCTCTGTCCATCAGCATGCTCTCCTAATCATACCCATATACTGATTTACTCTGTCTCCTCTCCACCAATAAGCTGATGTGTGGTGGGTGTTCTGGTGCAATATGGCTGTGCAATATGGTGTTGGGAAAAGTTATTTTGAAAAGTAATATATTACAATATTGTGTTACTCCCTTAAAATGTAACTAATTGAGTTACTTAGTTACTTTTTAAGAAAAGTAATGTGTTACGTTACTTTTGCGTTACTTTTTCTCAACTTTGTTTTTATAACAAAAAAATTATATATTTTTTTTTTTTGCAAATGTAAAGACCTCTTTACACCAAAATTCAAAAATGAACCTCAGGTTGAGGTAAAAATGCTAATTCACACATGTGCAGTAGAGGGCGCAGCTCAAACAAACCTTTCAGCTGTGCTGTCATTGTGGACAAATGGAAAATAGGTCGCAGGAGAAAAAAAAGAGTCTTACTTAATAAATAAAAACTGAATTTTTGTCTTTTGGTTTAACTGAATCAACAAAAGTTACCATTAAAACATTGGTCAATAAAGGTAAATTAAATGCAGACAAATACTTTTTTTATTTAATATTTTATTATTGCAGGTTTGCATAGTATTCTTTTTTGCATTTGACTGATTTTATTAATTTTGAGAGGTATTGAATCTTTATTGTGCAAGTGAGATGAGGAAATGCTCACATTTAGTCTAGAACTACAATAACCATCATGTTCGCACTCTCTCTTGATTTTTCTCAACATGTCAAATAACTGTGAAAAATGAACTTGCGTTACTTTTTTTGTATGTGTTACTTTACTAGTTACTTGAAAAAGTAATCTGATTACTTAACTCGAGTTACTTGTAATGCGTACCCCCAAAACTGGCTGTCTCATCATCCAGGTGGATGCTGCACATTGGTGGTTGAGTAGATTCCCCCCTTCTATATGTAAAGCGCTTTAAATACCCACCAAAGCGCTAAATGTAACAAAAGATTGATACAGAGGGTATGCAAACAATAACAATGGCATTGGTTTTACCATATCAATTCAAGCCTGAGGCCTCATCATTTAGAAGGGCATGTAAGGATTATCAGTGCCGAAAACAGCTTCTCAAGATGTAAACAGCACAAACCAAACTCAGCAACCAAATACAGCAGCTATCACCCTGTAGCCCATGACTGGTTGACTACTAAAGCTAAGCAGGGCTGAGCTTGGTTATGCTGAGTGCACACAAAACAATTATCAGGGCTATTTCTCCCCTTCCGACAATCTAAGGTAAAAGATTATCTTGATGGTTCTACAGATTACCTTATCAGATTTGTCTGTGGTGTGAGGTGTGTTAAGAGTGATTGAACCTGATTGGAAGAATGCCGGCACTGCACCGACCTTGAATGGTAAATATTAAACATGTTGAAATTTTAATTTTAATATTAAACATGACGTGTGTGTGCGTGCGTGCGCGCGTGTGTGTGTGTTGGACCCCACGGACACAAGCTTGCTCGCTCTGTGGATTATCACGCAAAACTAAACAATACCCAATCAGAAAGCAAGCTAAAAAAAGACTCACCTCCAGCTTCCGCTGTACCATGTTAAGTTCTAAAGTCTCCATGACTTCATCTAAACATGTTCCTTTTACCCTCTCAAACTGTCTTATAGGAGTTTAAACATATGTGTGTGTGTACCCAGCATTAGTACCAGGAGCAGAGACCTCAGGGAAAACTAGGTTGCTGATGGAAGAGGGCCAGCAGGGGGCACTCACCCTGTGGTCTGTGTTTCCTAACACCCCAGTGTAGTGATGAGGACACTAGACCTTAACAAGCACAGTCCTTCGGATGAGATATTAAACCCAGGTCCTGACTCTCTGTGGTCATTAAAAATCCCAGGATGTTCTTGAAAAAAGAGTGGGGGTGTAACCCCGGCATCCTGGCCACATTTGCTCATTGGCCTCTGTCCATCAACACGGCCTCACAATCACCCCCATATATACTGATTTGCTTCATCATTCTGTCTCCTCTCCACCAATCAGCTGGTGTGTGGTGGGCGTTCTGGCGCACTATGGCTGCCGTCATATCATCTAGGTTGGTGCTGCATATTGGTGGGGGTTGAGGAGATTCTATATGTAAAGTGCTTAGTGCAGAGAAATAACAAATTATTATAGCGTTTGAGGGCAGGTCCAAGTAGACGTGCAAATGTGTTGCAAACCTACTTTGGTGAAGCTGGAATTACTGACTCGTTTAATTCTTTACATTTTAACCTGTAATCTTGGTGTTGATTTAAGCATGAACAAACCATGCAGCATCTGAGGAATGGCTATATCCATAGTTATCTTCCATGCTCTGTGAATTCTTTCTGTTGATTTCTCAGTTTTGAATATGTATCTGAGGTGGCAGTAACACATGAATATAATGAACCTTCACAGCTTTCCATTCTGGATGCCAACTAAGGATTTCGTTTTGTCAATCCACCAGTAGTCCTAATTTAAGTGGTAAGCAGTTTGGAGATGTGTATTTTGTTTTTGGAAACGCATGCTTTTTATTTGTGCCTTTTTTTTTAAAGCTATTCTTTTTCTCTGCAATCACAATAAGGGCTTTATTTGTGTCTCAGTGACAGAAGAAAAGCGGTTGAAAAAGGCTGGTTTAAATTCCCCAGAGCTCTTGAGCATGTGTTAATGATTAACTTTTGATTCTTGATTTCTTTGAACAATGCTTCAAGAATATAATAAACTATGTTCTGCCTTTGTAATTTTGTTTTTAATTCCAACTGTATTTTCTTGAATCCACATTTGGTGTTTTAAAAGAAACCATATGCACCAAGTTAACGGATAGCGCGTATATACTGTATATATTATATTCTTTCCGGTCAAGTATGAATACTCACATAAATGAAATGATCAAAATATGCACAAAAAAAAAACCCAAACATAATCACATCAGTATATCAGTATCATAGCTTTTATTCTTTGCAGTAAATTTGCCTTTGTAAATTCAATTGCTTTGCCTTTCATTTTGGCTAAGATAATGTCACTGGCTATCCAAGGCATAAATATAAAAAAGCAAATAAATTGATATTGGCATATTACAGTCTAATGTGATATTAGATGAAGAAGAAGATAAAGGTGCCCTGTTTTATAAGGACTCCTGTAAAGGCAACCATGGCCATCTTCTTGCCGCCAGCAAATTAAGAGACTGCAAAAAGGTCACCTTACATACCAATATCAGCCCCAAAGAGACAGAGGTTCTCCTCCTTTGAACAAGAAAATCTACATACTGTCTCCAGATCTGCCTGGTTAAAGCTACTTGATCCACATCTTCCTCCGCCGTCTAAATTGGGCCAGTGGGTCGAAAGCCGGTGGAGCCTTGTGAAAAAGAATCACAAGTTTGCATGACTGTGGGCAGTCTCTATCAATCAGAAACACAATGCTTAGAGGGAGAAACCTAGGCTCGGATATACAGACATTCTCCTGGCAGAGCAGCTGACTATAACAGGTTTCTCGAGTAGTGATGGGAAAAGTTTTATTAAAATGGATCAAATGATACTTTGCCATTCCTGCTGACAGTCATCTCATTACTTTTTTTTTTTTTATTTTGTTTTATTTTGTTTCTTCCTCCGAATGATACTTGGTAAAATAATAACTTTGGCACCAGCACACTACACTCTAAAAATGTGTTTTTCAGAATAAAAAAAAATGTGCTTCATGTGATAAAAATAAAATAAAAATGTATGTATGTATGTATGTATGTATGTATGTATGTATGTATGTATGTATGTATGCTGGGCTTGACCCGCCATTTGTCGGTGTATTTCAGCTGTGGCTTACACACTCCTACTAGCCACTTTGGCGGGTTTCATTTTATTGTAGTCTTCTCAAAAGGCATCTGTTATAGTCACGTTGCGTATTATAACCAACCACATGCGATTCTGTTGAATTTATGAATGCACTGTCTAATAATCAGAGGCTTAGGAGTTTTGATCAGTTCAGATTAGGAGTTTTGTTCAGAGCATGCTCTCACTCTCTGAGCACTCTCACTGCATAAGAATATCATTAACCAACAAAGCAGAGATGGACGTGCGATGTACACATTGCGATGTACCACTTTTTGCCTGGGTCGATATTGGCCCCACCACTTTTTGAAACATCTCGCAGCATGGATGAACCAACTTAAAACATATCCAGTTAACTAGAAGACCATAATTTTGTTCATTTGTTAAATAAGAAGCGTTTTGCAGCTCGATGTCGCTGTTCAGTGGCACGGATTTTGCTCCAGAAATTTCTCTTCGCAGTCTTCATACGAGCGTTTTAATCTATTGATTAACGTAATTGCGGAGACTTTCTATTTGTTCGGTGAAAACCGTCCCTGCTCTTGATACAGAATCATTGATGGTAAGGTGTTTTATAGAAGAAGATTTTTTTCTTTTTTAAACCTATACAAGGACAGTTTGTAAGCCTAGAAAGAAACTATCACATTAACTGTTGCCCTGCCATTCATGAGTTACCTCATCATTCATGATACAATGCTTCTCTGCCAATGACGAGGTTTTAGTCCTTCTGTGTTTTCACTGTTATATGGTTGGGGCGCTATTACGCATCTCCTGAGGGAGTACAGATTCTCCAGAATAAAACACAGGTGAAGAAGAAGCAGACGCAAACAATACCATAGGTAAATAGCTGCATATGAAAAATAATCCAAGACAGCAACAAAGTTTCGGCCAAGATCCAGCCAAATGTCTACCAAATGTGGCCCTGATCTGGGCTGACACTATGTTGCTGTCTGGGATGTAATCTTTATCAATAAACAGCACAAAAATCCACACTGCCTAATGTTACTTAATGTTGAATGATATGTCAACCCAGGATGAGCTATAGGACTGTGAAGCTTTGGGGTTGCTGAAGGACTCGATCTACTCAATCTGTGTTTTGAACGTTATTCTGAATATAATCTGGATGTAGCCTAGTCTTTTGTCACATTGACAAAAATGTGATTTTCTCAACTTTTTGCTCAAAAATGTAGCTTTTGTTATGAAACTTACTCACATTCAAGTTTTGATAAAAAATACATGAAACTAGAATAAACCATATTCTTGTTCCTTATTCCTGTTTCTCCCGTTTCTTCCTGAAAGCCCAAAGCCATTGTCTGCTTAGCTTGAATGCTTTGTGTTTGTGTGTGTGTTTTAGCAGACACAACGGCGCGTGACCTTTCACCTCCCGGACGGCTCTCAGGAGAGCTGCAGTGACAGCGGGCTTGGAGAGCAGGAGCCCAACAGCGGTGCCAGCACCACCCAGCCTCTGCCCTTGGGCTTCCCCCAGGAAGAGTACTATGAACAGACCTCACCGAACAGCCGCACTGAGGGTGACGGCAACTCCGACCCCGAGTCCAGTAAGTACTGACCGCTGTCCTTTACCAGCACATTTTCAGCAGCTGAGCAGGCAAAAGGCAGAGGAGTTCACACCTGTGCGGGCCTCCAAGGATGATGAACTGCTAAGAAACGTTTTTATATTACATACAGGTTTTTTTTTTTTTTTTCTTGTTTTTTTTTCTTCGTGAACACATTCAGATGTTTATCACATATTTCCAGACCTGTACACTAGTAAAATAAACAACCCTTCAACCCTTTAAACGTACGTATACATATATATATATATATATATATATATATATATATATATATATATATATATATATATATATATATATATATATATATATATATATATATATATATATATATATATATATATGTGTGTGTGTGTAATGTGATAACCATCTTAATGTGTTCACAGAAAAAAATAAAAAAATAATTAAAATTGTACATTTTTAAATTTTTATTTTGTGAACACATTCAGATGGTTATCACATTCATCAGGCCTGTACACTACTTAAAAGGTTGGAGGTCAGTAAGATATTTTTTTATGTTTTTGAAAGAAGTCTTATGCTCACCAAGGCAGTTTTTTTTTTTTTATTCCTGTGATGACAAAGCTGTATTTTCAGCATCGTAACTCAATGTCTAATGACTAACGTCTTTCCTATCTTCAATTTTTGAAAATGTAATATTTTTGTGGAAACTGCTCGTTGGGAACACGTGTGGTGACGCAACATACTGACCTCAAACTTTTTTTAAATAACTGTTTTATCTCTTTTTTATAAAAAATTAAAAAAAAGACCTGAACCTGAACTTTTCATTATGTTCTTATCTTGCAAATTAATTAGTACACATTTTGCGTTCCATACTTCAAATAAATGGACATATTTTCCTATTCAAATTTGTTCATTCATTCAATAAATCTCAATGTTTTCTCCTACGTATATTTGTCCTTCTCCGAGTATTGGTTTTCCATCTGCACAGGTGCAAGAACAGAAATGCATACAGTTTATAGGGCACGTTCCTGCTAAGTGAACAGTATGCTGCCCTCTGCAGTAGTGCTTTGCGGAGCAAATAATGCTTGTTTAGGGAGGGTGTTTATTTGCTCGAGTTGTTATTGTTTAATGAGGCACAAAAGAGCTGGTTAGTATTTACTGCTGGGCTACTCTGTCTATATTGCGCGGCCATTAGTATGACCGACTGGTCTTTGTGAATGTAAGCTTGGTAGATCTTCTTCATCATGCAGCAAATAAAGCGGTCTTTGTGTTTGATTTTCACCGTAACCCTGGGATGTAAAGCCCTTGTATCTTGAATACCGTAGGACAGTCCAGTGCGCCTGGCGGATCCTTTGATTCCAGGGTTCATTTCAGCATCATCATCAGAAAAAAAAAAGTAAGGGAACTGTGATCAACACAAATCTCTTCATCTCGCTCTGGCTTACATATCAATAATATTGGTGGATTGCCATAATGTTATTCATGTTGTTTGAGGCAGCACAAGTTTGTAAAATAAATTGGCTTGCAGACACCTGCAGATATCCTCGCTGTCTGGCCCATAAATGAGACAATAGCGTCTCTGACTGAAGCACAAATGTCTTTGCATTCTGCACTGCAGCAGAGTGTTGTGTAAGAATGTATGTGTTTCTTCAGCTCATCTCCTGCCAGGCTATTTACATACACATGATGGCCAGTCTTTGCTCTTAGATTAGCTGTTGTTGAACCGGCCTGCTGTCTATGATAATGCAACATGTTCTCTCAAACCGAGCTGGATCCATGCTTTGAAATCCCTAGTTTTCACATTAATGGATACAACTGATAAACTGCACAGTATATAATATCCCCTTTCTAGACTGAAAAAAAGGTTGCTGCCTTATTTATTTATTTTTATCTACAAATAAAAAATGAACTTCAATGTTTAAGTCATTACAACGTAAATTACATAAAAACTGACATAAAAAACTAATCAGATCTTTTTCTTTTTTTTTATCTTATTTTGATGAGTAAATGCAATATAAAATGAGTATAAAAACACATGTTACCAGTTATCATATAATTAGTTTAAAGTCTATGTATGCATACAAACACATCTTCATATAAAATTTTTGATACTACACTGTCAGAAAAAAAGGTACATTTCTGTCACTGGGGCAGTAAGGTACAAAACCGAAAAGGTACTACTATGTACCTTTAATGTACTAATACACACTCCTAAAGTACTGATAGATAGATAGATAGATAGATAGATAGATAGATAGATAGATAGATAGATAGATAGATAGATAGATAGATAGATAGATAGATAGATAGATAGATAGATAGATAGATAGATAGATAGACAGACAGACAGACAGACAGACAGACAGACAGACAGACAGACAGACAGACAGACAGACAGACAGACAGACAGACAGACAGACAGACAGATAGATAGATAGATAGATAGATAGATAGATAGATAGATAGATAGATAGATAGATAGATAGATAGATAGATAGATAGATAGATAGATAGATAGATAGATAGATAGATAGATAGATAGATAGATAGATAGATTGATTGATTGATTGATTGATAGTAGGCAACTGGCAAAAGGTAGCTAACTACATTGATGTTATTTATTTATCTGATTATATCATTGTTTAAAAGAGCATTATTTTTTTAAATAATGAGGATATTTGAGTAGAATTAAAGTAATTACATGTAAATTTACACTAAACAGTAAGCTAATAAAACTAATTTATACAAGGTAATTTGAAAACATGGTGATAAACAGCAGTGTTTCCAAACTAAATATTTATTGAACTGCGAAAATGAAGATGTGAAATTTCTCATAGTTTCAAAAACAACACTGAGTGATTATTCTTCACCACGGCACCTATTAGTGGGTGGGATATATTAGGCAGCAAGTGAACATGTTGTCCTCTAAGTTGAGTTAAAAAAATGGGCAAGTGTAAGCACACAGAGTAATGGCCAAACTCAGTGTTTTGACTGAATAATACGGTTACTTTTTCAAGAAAACTTATAGTATGCCTCCTGAACACGTCCTATATATAGTGTGCATCTCTCTGTATCATTGTGTGATAATTTTGTATAATTTTTGTATATGTTAGCCTAGCCATAGGACATTGGAACAACAGCAGGGTGAGTAAAATATGGCTTTATTTTAATTTCAGGGTGAACTATCCCTTTAACATTCATGCTTCAATGAGTTTATAAAGTAATCAGAGATAAATCCACATGAAACAATCTATTTAATCCAAGTCTTCACCATGTGTGATGCTTTTATTCATATATAAACACTGATTAGCACAAATTAATAGAGCACATTGAATATTGCCAAAAGAAACGTACTCTTAAAGAAACATTGTTAGTTGATTAGTGAGGACCAATGAGGTTTGTTCTTGCATGTCAAGCACGTTTGTGCTTCCATATACCTTATTTGATGTTCTCTTTGTGTGTGTGTTGATCAGAAATATTTGAAACTGCATCAGAGTCAATAGCCTCGTAAGCGGCTCTCAGGTTTCATTAAAAATATCTCATTTGTGTTTGGAAGGTGAGCAAAAGTCTCATGGGTGAGTAATTAATGACAGCAATTTCATTTTTTACTTTAAGAGAGAGAAATTCTTGTAAAACAGATTATTGCCTCATTTACCAAGCTGAGCACAATATAATGTGACATCAGAATGGCTTTTTGTCACACCACATTGCTACTTATTGGAAGAGGTAATTTTTGATTAATTTCTCCCTATAGTTAACATGAAAAATAACTTCTTATCCCTTCTTAAGTGATACATTTTTGATGCTCGATGTAGGCTGTTAAAATGAATGTGTTAATGCATGCAAATATTTTCGTTTAACGCAAAAAAATATTTAACGCTATTAACACAGCATTTCTTTTTTTCGTCATCCTTTTGAATTACATGACCACACTATCATTCATTCAAGTGCTATTAAACCATTCAAACGTGATAAGACACACACGCACGCACGCACGCACGCACGCACACACACACACACACACACACACACACACACACACACACACACACACACACACACACACACACACAAAAGAAACTAGTGTCTATCCACACTAAGTGTAAATAGTGTGCCTTGTTGGCAAGTGCTATTCACAAAACTTCCGCCTAACAATGTCTGGCTGTGCCAAACAAGATTTAAAAAAATAAAAATAAATAAAAAAAGGAAAACTGTACATAGCTCAACATCCCCAGTGGTGCAATCAGTAAAGCATATAGCTAATGGATCATTGTTTTGTCACGATCAACACGGGTTCGAATCTCCCTTTTGCTGTTAGCTCTTCTCTCTTTTCTCATCACAAATCACATCAGAAATGCATTTATTTTCAATACAAATTAAGAAAATGCTTTAAATGTGGAAATAAAGTGCCTAACAAAATGCATTTATTGGATAGGATTAGGGATAGGTGTAGTGAGGGCTTTTAGTGTTCCTTTAAGGCGGCATCCATTTAATAATTGAAATAAAAATAATAATTCACACTCTGTTATTATTGCATCCTGTTAATGTACATCAATACTAGGGCTGTCCTCGACTAAAGATTTAGACAATCGAATCAGAATTGTCGAATCTCTCTATGGTCGACTGATAGTCGAATCATCTGTGTGTGTGAATGGGTTGGGAGGGGCACGACACTGTCAGCAGAAGGGTAAAACTATTTTTATTTTCCTTTACACACTGCACGCAGCAAACACTTTTAATAAAGCGACCAAAACTGCCTGCCAACTGACAATGGCTTTCTTATTTAGGTTTAAATAGCCTAAAAGGTAATGTCGTGGATAAACATTCATAAACCGTTTTCTCATAACATGTTAAAGCCGCGATCGAAATACAGAACATCACACAAATATATAAAAGAACATTTTGATAAATAAACCTAAATAAAATACCTGCATAGAGAGGAAAAGAACACTTTGAGTGCGTTTACATGCACGTTATTTAGCCGATTGTGCCTAAAGCGGGTGAAGGACGCGAAGCTCAGCCCCGCGCACCTCAGGATCTTACTCACACCGCCACCTGACGCGCACATTATATACACGCGAGCTCAATTTTGAATTGACTGACAAATGAGCTGCACGAAAGCGCTCTGTGGTGCGGCAGGATTTTAAACAACTTCCTGAGTGGCTGCGGACAGGCGCTGAATGCTGCCGCCGGTGTGTGTACACTCATTGAACGTGTTCTTATTTTAAAGGTGCGGTGCGAAGCTCAGCGGCCTTAAAGGGGTCGCACAACGATGCTCAGCTCAGCTCAGCGCTGCAACACGTCTTTAAAATATTGAGCACCCCCATATTGCCAAAATGGTATGATCCTCGTTTCATAACACCCGCGAAGATTCAACCGTGAGATCGGTGGTCGAATCAGGCTCCGCATATCGATGCATCGAATCTTCGACTTTTCGGGGTCACCCCTAATCAATACTGAGGTGCAAAGTATGTATCTGTCAAAATAAAGTATAAAACACATGTAATCACTATTTATATTACAAAGAACTGGTGTAAATATTAGGGATGCAACAATACAGTTAGTCCACGGTTCAATACATACAACTTCTTATACATATACATTCCAAATGTATTGTATAATATAAAAAGAACATACAAAAAGATTTACAGTGGCTCCTCAGAGCTGTACAGTAGCATTTAAGGATTTAAGGACTGCGCTGCTAAGGACTACTCACATGTCATATACAGACACACAGGATTTTACTTTAACTTTAGACATAACCAACTGTGTTTATATATGTTAACCTTGTGTGTATTTGACAGTATTAGCGCAGTAAGACTAGTTAGTCCAGTGATCTTGACAGGTTTTCAGTGTGCGTGCTCAGCGCATGTAAAACGCAAATTAAATGTTTAACCGGCAAGGCTTTAAAACGCGGCTAAACACCCCCTAGCTTTAGTTCATATGATTGAATATTTGCTCATATCAGCACGTAGACTCACATGCACACTCAAACAGAGCCGAAATTAACTGAAAGAAATATAAATAATTAATTAAATGCAAAACTAAAAAAAACGCAATTCACAAGCGCACATTGAACCGTGAATCCAGTACCGAACGGTTCAATATTATATTGAGAATTGTGGCATCCCTAGTAAATATAATATATCACAATTTTCATTTAGTAAATATAATCTACAGCTTAGTGTAGAAATCTTCTATCACTAAGAAAATATGTTGATTTCACTGAGTGTTAATAAAATATAGTTGCTATTTACACTGCCAAAAAAAATGTGTGTCTGTGAATCTTCTATACGTTTGACAGAGACTTACACAAGACTCATGTGCACACTTGAATGCACACTTTTTAGTATCCTCGTAAGAGCAGTCTTAAATTAGTTAAATGAAGTTTAACGAGTTGTGAGGACATCAAATGGTTGTCAGATCCAGATCCATGTCATGCGCTTCAGATCTTAAAGTAACAGCGGCCTGGTAAAAAAAAAAAAAAACAGTTACTGTGATGTGGTAATTATGTAATTAATCTTAAAAAAAGACAAAGAGAAAACAAAAACACTGCTCTTGACTGAACTTGTGTAGCTTTAATAAGGATTAATCAATATTTCATTTATAAAATATGCAGTGAAGACTATAAAGTGTTTGATAACTTTATTCAATGTCTGTATATATGCTTGTTAGATCAAATATTTAAAATATACCGCTTTCATGTTGTTTGGAGATTAAATGTGAAAAAAATAATTAAAGAATAGCAATTAATTTTTAATTTTCAAATCAATAACAGCATTAGTTGGATGATGTTACAGTAATATTTATGAATAATTCAAAAAAATGCAAAATTTCATATACCTTGTAGTGTGTGTGTGTGTGTGTGTGTGTGAGAGCCTGTTTATGTGGTTTATGAGGACACAAATTTGTATAACTATGGGTATTACACTGGTATTACACTATAAATGTGGTTTATGAATTATTACACTATATTACACTGGTATTACACTATAAATGTGGTTTATGAATTATGTTTTAATTCAAATGGCCTTAAAAACATACTAAATTATGTTTTTTTGAGAAAGTAAAAATGCAGAATGTTTCCTGTGATGGGTAGGTTTAGGGGCAGGGGCAGTGTAAGGGGATAGAAAATACGGTTTGTACGGTATAAAAACCATTACGCCTATGGAGAGTCCCTGTAAACCACATAGACCAACGTGTGTGTGTGTGTGTGTGTGTGTGTGTGTGTGTGTGTGTGTGTGTGTGTGTGTGTGTGTGTGTGTGTGTGTGTGTGTGTGTGTGTGTGTGTGTGTGTGTGTGTGTGTGTGTGTGCTATTTATTTTGGAACAACAGGCTGGATAATGGTCTGCTTCCGTGCATCATCCAGTAGAAAGGAACAAACTATAACACTAGCCGTGATTTGCATATGCTAAGTGATTGCTCGGTGGCTCATTAATATTCTGCAATGGATGCATC
Organism: Pseudorasbora parva; assembly: GCF_024679245.1. Classification (NCBI taxonomy): domain Eukaryota; kingdom Metazoa; phylum Chordata; class Actinopteri; order Cypriniformes; family Gobionidae; genus Pseudorasbora; species Pseudorasbora parva. Next base: position 30,984,785 of record NC_090182.1, read on the forward strand.
TCCGGCTTCATAAAATCAGCCTTGTAAATGGGAGCACGACGTTTGTGTCATTTGGGAACTGGGTTAATTGGCAAAGTGGACTTTTTTTTCCCTTTTTTTTTGTAATATATTTCTTTTTTTTCCCTCTATCTGGAGGCTAAATTGCTCTCAGGTAATTCAGTTACAACAGACAGCAAATGATAGGAAGAAATACAAGAGGGAATTCTGAAGTCAATATTATTATCGCCCTGTTTCTTTTCACTTCAACTTCATCCGTTCCAGCAAACCATTCTTTGTACACAAAATCTATCATTTATTCTATTGTCAAAGCACGAGCTGAAAAACCTGAAAGCTTCCAAACTGACAGCCTCATGAATAAACATGAGCAATCCAACACTGCTTAAAATGAAAAATACATCATGCACTTTTATCCCGGGATTATTTGCTGTTGTGCAAAAGCCAGATTGATAAAAAGCATGTCATTTATTTATAATCATCAGAAGAGCATAGTACGGAGGGTCGAGGTGGCAGAAGAGAAAAAGCTGACGTCGTCCCCTCGAGCATGGCGGGACCCCCGGCGCGTGCTCGACGAGGAAAGGAGCCGGCCGTCTCGTTCGCTCCCCGTTTCCTAGCCCAAAAGTTCACTGATAAAAGCTGACGCCGTGGTTGAGAGTTCAAAAAGAGAGATAGATCCCCTCTCTGTTGACAGACTCTGAGACTGTGAGAGGAGTGCATTGGAGGCGTAGGGAGCCCAAGACGGATTAGATATGGTTTTATCAATGAGCAGCAGGCAGCTGTAGCTGTGGCAATCGCTTATCTTGTCGTCTCAATTTGAAAAGAGTGAGAACAAGGGAGAGAGAGAGAGCAAGACGAAGGGGGATTGAGAGAAAGAACAGAGAGTACCGGTGGCAGACCCAAGGAAAAGGTGACGCGACGCAGGTTCACATGCGGAAAGATGCCGCGGCAAGGTCTCGCGTGTCATCTCGGCTTGAGTAATAGCAGGTGGAAAAGCAGAGGATACGGCCTTCTTATGACAATGTAGTTCTCGGCTCCTTTTTTAAAACAGCATCTTTATTAGACCGCCCGCTTTCGAAATAAAGTTCATGTGACATTTATGTTACTGTTATTTATGAAGCAGGAGGCAATTCGTTTTATGGCTCCTTTTTTTTTTTTGCTTTGCCTCCTCGGGCTCTCTTTATCAGACGGTCGCCAGTGTAGTTTGCTCATTTTCGCCACACTCTTCTCTGAGCAGCTTGAATTTGCCACGGCCTCTGGCCGATTGGCTAAAGACTCGATTCTGCTGTTTGCCGAATTAGCATGGATGTTGCTGTCTCTCTGCCACCACCCCGTGCTTCCCTCCTCCCGAACAGCTGGCAGAGGGAAAAGGGAACTTCTCATACAATTAACATTTTTAAATCTTCACTGTCCCTTCAGGCGGCCAAACCTTTGTACTTAACATCAAACAATATTATGCATTAAAGTGTCAAATCCGCCGCCGTCGAATCCAGGTGGTCACGTGTTTGTCAAGCAAACAGACCTAATCTTTAAAAAAAAAGATGTTATTGTTTTGAATGATCGTTTAGAAATATGATGTGTAAAATACAATTACATTACATCTCGCCTCGCTGAGGGTTGACTCTCTTCTTTGAAAGAGGTGAATATCGTGCGTTACAAAGCTAATTTGCCGTAATGGTGTGCTTCATGATTGCATGAGTCACATTGTTTCCTTCCAAATAAGTCGGATTAATTACATAAGGGTTATTTATAGATCTATACGAGTGCAGCATTGCAGCATGTGTGGATTTACATCTTTAATAACCCTGACAGACGTTTTACTTGTGGAAAACTGGTAGCAACTGCATTATGTTTATAAGTGACTAATGGAAAAGAGCAGCCAATGAAGATGCCTGGAAACAAGCTGTCTTCAATATTTTCTTGTGTTTAATTTGGGCTAGCTGATATGGCCGTTCTGATACGGCCGAATACTGCTATGTATTGTTAGCTATTACTAATTTATTAATTAGGAATGAAACTCTACTTTTTAATGTTGTTTGCCATGTCTATATGGTGTTTTTTACTATTTCCCCACCAGCGGTTAAAAAAAAAAAAAGTTGCCAGCCAGCGCCAGCGTTTTTGTTCATTTTCAGAAAAAAATGAATGGCCCATACACTGTCAGAAAAAAAAGGTACATTTCTATCACTGGGGCGGTACCCTAAGGTACAAACCCGCAAAGGTACTAATATGTATTTTAAGGTACGACTATGTACCTTTAAGGTACTAATACGCACTCCTAAAGTACTGATATGTACCTTTTAAGGTACTAATATGTACCATTTAGGGGTGAGAAAGGTACAAAGATGTACCTTTTCACTTTTGTACCTTAGGGTACCGCCCCATTGACAGCACTGTACCTTTTTTTCTAAAAGAGTGTAGGATATTTTGTTGAATGCATATATGAGCATGCAATATATCAAAAGCTTAATGCATTCCTTTTTTCATCAACACTTAATATGGGTAAGTTTCATAAAAAAGTAACATTTTGAACAAAAAGCGTTTTGTCCATGTTTTTGTCAAATATTTAATCCAGATCAGATTCAGAGTAACACAGATGGAGAAGATCCATCAACACCCCTAATGCTTACACAGTCCTGTAGTTCATCCTGAGTTCCTTATGCTCACTAAGGCTGCATTTATCTGATAAAAAAATACAGTAAAAACTGATATTTTTGTTTAAATGTTTAAAATGTACAAATGTTTAAAATATAATTTGATCACAGGAACAAATTATATTTTAAACATTGTAAATATTTCTCCTTATTATCATCAGTGTTGAAAAGTTATTTTTGTAGAAATCTGTTCAGAATTCTTAAATAAAAGTCCAGTGAACAGCCTTTATTTGAAAAATTAAAGATAAGTGTCACCAATCTATGTAATGCATCCGTGCTGAATGAATGAATAAATAAATAAATAAATAAATAAATAAATAAATAAATATGTAAATAAATAAATAAATAAATAAATAAATAAATAAATAAATAAATAAATAAATAAATAAATAAATAAATAAATAAATAAATAAATAAATAAATAAATACTAGGGCTGTCAAAGTTAACGCGTGAATAACGCGTTAATGCAAATTAATTTTAATGGCACTAAATTTATTAACGTGCATTAACGCAGCGCACATTTTCTGTTTGATCCGTGGCATAGCCCGTATTTGGAAAAAGTGGGAGCAGTCAGACGATGCAGCAGCAAACATTAATCGGGAAAGAAAAGGGTTGACATTAACATTTCTATTCTAAACCAAACGTGCAGTTATTGCCTACATAAGCTACCATATTTTCTAGACTCCAGGTCTATAAGCGTTTTTTTCACTGAGCAGATTCTCTGCAGTCCGAGCGCGACGCACTGAAGCTCACTCTCGCTCATGTCTGAGGTAAATCATTAACACCAGCACTGCTTACAGTACACATGTTTTATTGAACTAAATACATTACAATCGGCTAAAACGAATGCACAGGTTACTTTTCTGAACAAGCGCACTCCTGAGTCCGTGTTACTTAAGCCCCTTTCACACTGCGATTCCGGCAAATACACGGATAATGCGACCCTGCATTTGTTCCCGGGTCGCTAGATTTGGTCCATTCACACTGCCAGACAAATACCGTAATATGTGCGCTTTCACACAACCCGTAACGGTCCCGGGTCGAGTTGATACGTGACATCCTGATGTGACGTATAATGGCGAGCGATCTCAGCTTCAGCGCGGATAATAAGGAGCTCTGTGGTCTCGACTTGAGTCCAGTTTGCGCACATTTCTGCTTGTTTAATTTTTGTTTCTTTTGTATACGAACACTCTCTGCGTTTAAAACACCCACTAGCTCTTCTGGCACTGCAGGGTTGTATTATTGAAAAAACAAGCTCTAGGAGTCGCACAATAACTACGTACACGTTGCGGCATTAGTTTCGGCTTTTGTTCACACAGCGCTCGTCCCGGGTCGAATACCCCAATATTACTAGGTCCCCGACCCGGGTCGAATTCGGTAATCAATCCCGGGACGTGGTTGCTTTCACACAGAAGGCGACCCGGCAATGTTCAGGTGAATCGCGACACAGTTCGGCAAACACGTACACACACACACACACACAAAATACCGGCAGTTCAATAGGGAACGCAGATCTCTTAAAGGGGCCGCAGTATATTCCTGCTGGTGGAATACAGGCCTCCTCCAGGTATGGTGTGGTTCTGGTGCGCTCAGGTCCGCATGACAGCTTTCACATTACCAATTTTTCATACGAACTGTGCCCTGCTGCAAATTAAACTGCCAGTGTAAAAACTACCTTATATTCTTAAAATGAGAGAAATCACTGCTTATTTTTAATTTTTTAAGTTTAGGCTTAAGAGACATGAACAATTTCTTTGAAAAACATCTATGACCTTTGATACATCTAGTCTTCATGGTTTATTATTGATTATTATTGAATAAGTTTCACTAATAATAAATCTACATTTGCCTAAAGCATGCATATTTGTCCATACCCATGTTGATAAAGTATTAAAAACTTAATTTAAACTTAATTTAAGATACATTTACAATTGCTAAAAATGTGTGATTAAATTGCGATTAATCGCGAGTTAACTCATGACAATCATGCGATTAATCACGATTAAATATTTGAATCGACTGACAGCCCTAAATACATAAATAAATAAATAATTCTTAAAATCATTTCATTTGAAGGTAGAAAACAAATACTGAACTAATACTGTAATCCCAAATTCATAGATTTACTCCTGAATGCAACATTCATCTTGAGCATATGAAGACACATACCCTATCAAGCCCCTTCATGAAGTTCATTTTGCTTTTGAATGTAAAGATTTTCTCATATAATAGTGCAGTCTAACGGATTTAGTCCCAGCTAAAAGCATGTTGCTGCTGTGTCATTAGTAAAGTATTAGTCTTTGAGATTTCATATGTGAAGCATATGGCCTCATGTGACCAGCTTATGTCTTACTAAGATCTGCTCTGGTATAAAAATAAATAAATAAATTCAAATCAACCAATCCATTTTATTCATTCTAAATATAATAAGATTACAGTTTTAACAACGTCCATACACTTCTAGAGTAAGAGCTTTAATGTATATAGTCCCTAAGTGCTTTCAGGGGTAATTTTTATTATTGTTTTCCACTGCAGTGTTTGTAACAGAAACATGCATGGACTTGGTTTAGCCTAAGATATTAAATGCTCTCTCGCTCTTCCACTCGCTCTTAGCGAAGCATAGCTGTTATTGCTGTTAGTGGTATAAACAGATGCTGGGTTGGCCTTTTTAGATAATCTCAAGCGGAACATGTAAGACAATGTAAAAAAAAAAAAAAAAAAAAAAAAATGTTTAAACTGCATAAGTGATGTGATGCTGCGTAAAAAGCATTTTCATTCAATCAAAACCAGGCTGCCTATTATTTTATTCAGCCATCAGTAATGATTGTATAGCTAGATTACACTACATTTTAGATTTTTTTTTGTACTCAAAATTGTGACTTTTTATAGGTACAGAACTGTCTCGCGTCGATCTCGGTATAATACATCAAGGTGTAGTATAAAGAGATGAAAATATGTGCTTCGGATGAAAACATGTCAGTGACTGACTTCAAATCTCTGGTTGATTCTGAGACATCTTGAAAAGCAAGCAGTTTTAGCTGTTGTCCCTTTTCATTGTAAAAGCAATATTCTGACTGATTTAAGAATAATATCTCACTTCAAGTTGTAATATGACACAACTGCATCAAAGCAATGCCTGCATTTCAACCATCATAGCATGTCATCTCATCCTCGGCCCAGCATGCATGAATACGCGAGTTAAAAAGGAATAAAAACAGACGAGAAATGAAACGACTGAGATGAAAATTCTTTCTTTTTTTTCTTTCTTTCTTTTTTTTTTTTTTTCCTTGCATGCTTGTTGAGGCCACCAGTAATCACATTGGGACGGTCGTCACTTGAACCAAACCATATTTGCAAAAGTTGGCTTTTCTCAAACCAAACAAATAACTGATTTGGTGCTGCAGGGTTTTGAAACCTATTTCCAGATGCTGCATTAAGCCAGAGTTAAAGCGTCAATACGAATCTACACTTTTTTATTCTTTTTTTAAAGTGTTCTTATGACAGTTTTGACCTTTTTTTCTTCCCCTGTTTCATGTCTAGGACTGGTCAGATGGGATTTGATTGGTTTCATCTGTTTATCCATCATAGCCAACAGGGTTTTAGGAAAGAGTTCACTCTTTGAGCTGATATTGAGGGAAACCTGTGTTTAGTCTACTTCAAATGCCATTGATAGTTGTCTTGGGGAGACAATGTATTGATCTGGAAAGTCAAGTCAAAGCGCTAAAATCTCTTTTGTTTCCCTGGAAGAGTTAGGAATGTGTCATGCAAGAAAGCTCCAAAACAGTGTATTAAGCAGCTGTGTTGTGCTGCTGGGGATTATGCCAAACATTAAATAAATAAATAGATAGATAGATACATGCATACATTTTCTGCATTTTAATGTTTATTTATAAATTGTTAATTGTTGTGTTTGTTCCAAATAATGTATTTTTATTTAGCTTTGGTTTCACCCGCCGATTCTGATTCTTTCCCCCACATTATCCACATACAGAGAATTATCAACCCCGATCTCACTGCAATCCGAAATTCATATGAATTTGTTTGATTTTTGCTAAATTGTACATATTTGACGAGTTCCCAAATTCAAATGAATCCGTATGAATGACCCACATCAAACCCCCACCCCTAAACCTAACCGTCACTGGGGTGTAGACAAAACGTACAAATTCGTACAAGTTAGGTCGTACAAATTTGACAAATTAGCCATCTCGTAAAATACGTACGAATTGGATAGCGTTGGGAATTATATTAAACAGACATCACACCAGCATTAAGCAAATAAATTAAAATATTCCAAATACTGCTGTTAGTGTATGTTAATCCGGTCTGTGTCTTCAACATATCTTGCTAGTTTGAGTACACAGAGCGAATTTAAACCATTTATTGGTTTGAAAGTAATCAGATTAGCTTTTTAATTAACATTTATAAAGGGGATTAAATAACTTTTTAATGAGAAGCAGATACCTTTTGCCGATAAACTACCCCTAACTGCCTTCAGTCCAACAGTCACTAAGAATATGTCCTTCAGGACATTATTCGGATGCTCATTTGAAGCCCTTTCTGTATGAACACAAGTGCTGCCTGAAAACCCACCGCATAACTCTCTGACTGGGATTTCAAAGGCGCTGACAATTAAAACAGCTATCTGGCGCTTGTTAACATGTTCAGTAAGTCTCACGTCTGATTTGGAGGATGGATCAATAGCTGTCACGTTTGATTGCATCTCCGGGTAAAGTATTCTGAACTCTGTGGGGGAACTTCAAACACCCAGCTCAAAAGCACTTACTAACAACTGGCTATCAAGTCGATGTGTCTCATTTTTCTGACAAGTAGTGTGATTCTGAAAATCGAAATCACCTGTTCTTGAAAAAATGAAGACAGAAAGAAATTCCTGATTTACAAACTAACAGATGATTAAATATGCATGGGCCCTCTGCAATAGGAGTAATCCACAGGCTAGCAGAATCGACAGGTTTGATAGTGGAGATTTTTCTGAAGGTTGGACCTGACTTTCAAAGTAAACTTCAACACTTAATAGGATCGTTATTGTATAACATCTTATATACGGAACACATTTGATTTAAGAAGTCATATAGCAACACACTTATTCAAACGAATATGTGGATTTATCGTCCATATATGTCATATTATGATCAATGGCAGCATGAGAGGTATAGGGTGTATCATTTATCGTATAACTACTAAATAAAATAGATAGATAGATAGATAGATAGATAGATAGATAGATAGATAGATAGATAGATAGATAGATAGATAGATAGATAGATAGATAGATAGATAGATAGATAGATAGATAGATAGATAGATAGATAGATAGATAGATAGATAGATAGATAGATAGATAGATAGATAGATAGATTGATTGATTGATTGATTGATTGATTGATTGATTGATTGATAGTTTTTATAAAGTTTCAACTATTAATTAATGATCATGTGGACCGATCAATAATAAAAAAAAATATGAATAAAAATAGTCCACTCAAATCGATTAATCACGATTAATCACATCCAAAATAAAATATTGTGTTTACACTTTTCTGTCTACTAATCTGCTGTCACACCCAATGTTTTTTCTTATAACATTCATCATTAAGGAATTTAATAGACCAATCATGACCGGAACATGAACTGCAAAGGCGCTTCTGTTCATGGCACTTTGATGCTTCATCATCTAAATGTCATTTTGATTACATTTCATCCAAATGGCATGATTTCAGTGGCCACTTTCATGTATGGTTGCCAAAGAAATATGTAGACCATCTCATTATCAAAGCATTAAAATGCCAAGATATATGTCTTGGATACACATCAATTTTTCATGGTCTTGATACACTTTGTGAACAGAACGAGACTGTAGACTCCAGATCCATCAATCAAACGCATTTTGTTAGAAGTCTATCATCCTTCAGAAACACTCACCTCCTTGACGTCTACAGAATCCAGCCTGCTCAAATCGACATGCAAGGGATAGGTACAAACAGCTAACTTGCTTCCCCATTCAGATGCAGCAAGAAAACACAGAGAGCCACTGCAAAATTTATATGTTGATGTTTTATTAAATGCCATTTGTTACTAGTAGCTTTGACAAGAATGTTGGTCTCGTATGCAAACAGCAAACCTTAAACTCAGTCAAATGGAATAGTCCAGTGGGTTTTATTCAGACTGATGGAAAAATATTATGACCATTATCAATTAAAGTGAAAAAACATTGATCATTTCCTAACATGGCAACATATTAAGGTTTGGGTAGATTAAAGTCTTATTTCCCCCGAAATTACCCGTAACAATTCGCTCAAAGAACTTTTTTCCCAGGAACTTTTTTCTCTTATACCTGTTGCTGTCTGTATTTCCATCACATTCTAATGTACTGTGAAGTCCAAAGGTGTAGGTGTGTGTGTGTGTGCCACTTTCCAGTTCCCACTGGATTTCCTCCTCAGCGAACAAACTTAATAATATAATTTGAATAGCAAACAACTCTTACTGCATGCTACATAGAGTCAACCAATCAAAATCCTGCATGAACTCAACCAATCAGCGTGTTTAGCGCCCAAGCCCCTCCCACAAAAGTTCCTGAACTTTGAAAAAGCCTTACCTTACTTTTTTGATCTTATCTTACCTTATTGAGGGGGACAGTTTTACCCGGAACTTCATTTAGACCCTGGTCCTTGCGTTCAAAACACAAAGTCCCTAGTTCATGGGGAAAGTTCCTGCGTTGTAAACGCGCCTTTAGATGGTAAGATCTAATATCGCACACTCTTCTGCATTTGTGTCTGCATAGTCACAGATCCATCAGAATGCCTATGATGACCGCTGTGCACCACCAAATATGCCTACAATGGACACACGCGCATCAGAACAGGAAAGTGGAGCAGTGGAAGAAGATCTCCTGGTCCTATGAGTCCTGTTTTCTTTTAAATCACAGGGATGCTCTGGAGAAATGATCTCCTGGGAAACTCTGGGTCTGGCCAATCATTTGGGCATAAATTTGACATGTGACATCTACCTGGACATTGTTGAAGACCAGGTACACCCCTTCATGACAATTATGTTCCCTGGTTGAAGTGGCTTCTTTCAGCAGGATAATGCACCCTGCCACACAACACACATTGTTTAAGAATTGCTTGAGGAACATGATGACGAGTTGAAGGTGTTGCCCTGGCCTCCAAATTCCCTAGATCTCAGTCTAATCGAGCATCCACCACACAACCTTCAAAACTTGAAAGATCTGCTGCTATCGGCTTGGTGCCTGATACCACAGGATACCCTTTAGGGTTCTTGTAGAGCCCATGGCTCGGCGGGTCGGTGCTGTTTTGATGGCACATGGAAGACCAACAGCATATTAGGCAGGAGGTCACAATGTTTCGGCTTTAGCTTAATCTTAATTTTTATTCATTGAATTTATTTGTTTAGCAATGCTAATGGACCATGTATTTGAGGATATTTGCTTCAAAAGCCCAAATTAAGAGTATTTTATATTATTTATATATGACATTTTAAAATTATGCGTGATTACTTACCAGCATCTAATGTAAGGACAATAGTGTTTCTACACAGAGAAGTGGGTCTCTAAAATATGCCACAGCGAATTGATTAAAATGCATGTCCTCACCTCTTTGTCATTTTTCTTATACAGACAGTGCCAAGGATAAAGATGGGCCTCAAATAGGCGTATTGACCAAAATAACTGAACGTCAATATGTTCTTTTTAGAGCTAAACAGACTCAGCATCTTAGGGATGGTATTTTTGGTGACACTAACTCTATTGACCCATGCCGTTTTATATGCCTTTGACACAAGTTGAAGCCATTTTCATTATTAGTGAATATTGTGTATATTGATGAAATCAGACTAGGGTATTTCATTATACCTGCGGTATGAGGCATATGGGCTGTTTAGGATGGTTGAATAAATACTATTGTGAGAAAACCTTACCTATTGTTACATTAAAGCAAAACATAGCTCGCTCTATTTTCCAATTTACAACGAAAGGAGCGAAACACAGCAAATATGAGGCTGATCGAATGTGAATAAATAATGTTTTTGAGCTCCTAGTCTTTTATCTTCACACAGGTCAGTAGGATCTAATCTAGGCGTGTGTGCGTGTGCATGCAGGAACCGGATTACTTGGTGGCACCCTGTGGTCCGGTGATCAATGTGAGCGCTGATTCTTTGATAAATTGGTATTCTCAAACAAATGGATGACTTCAGGAAGAGCTTGGGGCCAGTAACACAGACAGATGGAGTGTGGGAACAAGGGAGCTTTGCTGAGTGGAGGAAAAAGATTTCATTTGGGACACGCAGAGGATGGATTAGACTTGCCCTGGAAGGAAGTGTTTGGGCTAACAAAATATGACAGGAGCTTTTGAGGGCTTGACACTGAACATAGATGCCTGGCAGAGGTGTAGCCTGTGCACAGAAGAACTGGTGCATTCATCACATTTGCCATGGTCAAGTTCGCTGCTACCAAGCATCTGTGAGACCTCCAGGCAGTGAAGCACCAGGAGGGTCAAGCAGTTGCCTGCCACTTTGCGGCATCCGCGTCGAGGCGAGCCACCAAAGTGCGCCACTAGCTGCAGAGGCGACCAGCCACGAGTGTCCCTATGCCCTGATTCTTCTGCACACCTGCTTGGTTGCATTGATTTGCTCTCATTCCAGGCGGCCATAACTCCCAGGGGTTTCAGCTGTTCAACATCTGTCACACCATGCAAAATGTTCCATGCTGAACCAGATACTGTATACATAAATCTTTATTTACCACGTTCCTGCTTTCTAGTTAAAGGGGGGAAGACTGTATTGCTATTCTCTGATTAAGCCATACAACTGTGCTTCTATGGGTCCAAACAGTATGAATTAAACAAGATATACAGTGTGGAATTATGCACACTTTTAGAAAAGCAGTTGTGGCAAGTTACCACAAAAAAATAAATGTAAAACTGTATGTGAAATAAATAAATAAATAAAAGGTTGTCAGAAATTAATTGTAAAAAATAACATAAATAAAGTCAACTTTTCAGGCATTAGGGCAGTTTTCAGGGCGCTTGAGGCCTAATGGTTTGATTCTCAATATAAATTTTATAGTCCATAACTATATATTATAATATTAAAGGCTTATTCACCGGAGTTAGATAAGTCCGCACATACCATTCTCATCTCCGTGCGTGTCATAACTCTGTGTGACGCACCTACCATTAGGCTAGCTTAGCACAAAGACTGGAGGTAAATGGCTTCATCTAGCCTACTGCTCAATAAGTGACAAAATAACGCCGACATTTTCCTATTTACATGTTGTGATGTGTATAGTTACATCTTGTACTAAGACCTACGGAAAATGAAAAGTTGATTTTCTGGACTAGGAACTAGGGGCTATACTCTCATTCCCTCGTAATAATCAGAGAACTTTGCTTCCGTACCATGGGTGCAGCGGCACAATGATATTACACAGCTCCGTTATTGAGCTAGATGGAGACCTCTAAGTCTTTGTGCTAAGCTAGGCTAGCAGTGGGTGCTTCAGACAGAGTTATGCCATGCACAGATGTCTAACTCTGGGGGATGCGGTGAACAATCGAAAGTCCCCAAAAGTCGGTGTGTTCCTTTAATCTTCTTGAAAACTAGCCTGTGTTTTAATTTGCAATGCAGAAAAATGAGCATGATAATATAGACTGCATTCAAAATCCAACTTATTCATTAATGTGTATTGATGCATTTGTTTGTTTATTTTGCTCACAAAAAAATGTTTGATAAACAATTATTAACTTCCAAAGCATTAACTTTAGAGTAATTCAAAATTCCTATCTAATATAAGTTTTTTTTTCTTTTTTCGTTTTTTTAATTGCAAAAAGTCTAATTCCGTTCACTCAACGGAAACAAGCCACAACACAATGGAAACAAGCCGCAACACAACGAAATCGCTACAACGCAACAAAATCACGACAACACAACGTAATCGTCACAACACAACAGAAATGCTCCTGACCACGAGGGGTCTCATTTTAAGGTGGGAATTAAATTTTGAATTCAAAAAGTCATTTTAATTCAAACAAATTATATGTCTTAACTGTATAGTGCAATTGGCAGATGTTCCCTTAGGCATCAAGCGCCGTGATAGCAAGTAAAAGTGTTCACGGGTATAAATATGCAGCTACAATGCATTTAGGTGTATTTTAATTGATAATTCATGCCGATATACAATGGATAAACACTTAAAACGGATCATAGTGTTTATATCTTTGTAAGACTGGCCAATCTATAGAACATTGGCAAGGAAAACTAACTTTAGTGCACTCCTAGCCCTGTCGTGGTCGGGAGGGTTTTTGTTGTGTTGATTCCGTTGTGTTGTGGCAATTTTGTTGTGTTGTGGTTTAATACTGTTGTGTTGTGGGAATTTTGTTGTGTTGTGGTTTAATACTGTTGTGTTGTGGGAATTTTGTTGTGCTGTGGTTTAATACTGTTGTGTTGTGGCGATTTTGTTGTGTTGGAGTTTAATTCCGTTGTGTTGTGGCGATTCCGTTGTGTTGTAGCGATTCCGTTGTGTTGTGGCGATTCCGTTGTGTTGTGGCGATTCCGTTGTGTTGTGGCGATTTTGTTGTGTTGTGGCAATTTCGTTGTGTTGTGGCGATTTTGTTGTGCTATGGCAATTTCGTCATGTTGTTGTTTAATTCTGTTGTGTTGTGGCAATTTCGTTGTGTTGTGGCGATTTTGTTGTGCTGTGGCGATTTTGTTGTGTTGTGGTTTAATTTAGTACGGCTGCACTACTGGGCCACCATAGTTTTTACATTCTTTTTCTGTTAAAATGGTGAAACTTAGAGTTGGATTTTTGCAGCAGGTCTGCAGTGGTTTTTAAAAGAGTGTGTCCTTGATTGTGTAGTAGGCTTAACTAGTTGGTCACAGTGGGAGGCAGATGTTGTCTTGCGGCATGGCCGTTGATGCCTGATGTCACTGTGCATGCAGGTGCACTGCTCTTCTGGTTTAACTCTTCGACACTCCTCGTCTCTCGCTCTCATGCCCATGGTCAAAGCTGCATGTGTCACACCAGGGGATATGCCCATTTTAGAGCCAGTGAGCTATAATAATTGATGATCAGACCTGCTGTCAGTGTAAAAATGCAACTCCAAACGAGGCAAGGCATGCTAAGGCGCACACACGCGGGGAAGCAAAACACAGCATTAGGCTGTTGCAAGCCGCAGAGCAAAGGTACGAGGACGTGAGGACAGCGGAGGCCTATTGCTCCAGCTGATGAGGGCTTTGTCCTTGAAATTTTAGATTTGCATTGTAATGACGAGAGATGCTCTACTGATAATAGACGCCTTGATGCGCTTCGGCTCGTAGATCTCCTTTACACCTCCACACTCTACAGTTTCAGTTAATTATGCATGTCTTTGTAGAGACACTGTGTCTCCAATGGCAACCTGCAGGTAGAACCCATAGAGCAGGTCCCATGTTTATCCAATGAATACCCGGCCCCTTATTTTCAGAGAAATGTAATGGGCCCGCTCCGTCTCGTTTTTAAACTCGGCTGTGAAGAGGGTTTCATAAGTTAATAATGAGAGAACCTGAAGGAGCAAAAACACAATCCAACTGAGATTCATATCGGTAATGTAGCGTCTTCTGCGACACTGACGCCACCAAGCCGGGCTGATTTCTCAGAAAGACGCATTACGCTGCATTATGGTTCTGCTTAGCGCTAAATCAAAGCACACACGTTTTTCAAACTGGCCTGTCCTGTGACTAATCGGCCTATTAAGATTTCCAGTAGGCATTTCATTATGCCATTTTGAATTCGTGATTTTTAACAAACACGGTGTACAAGGTGTATTTAATTAGCCATTTTACACTCCATTTCTTAACAACACCGGTAAACACTCTTGAGCTGGGGAACTGCATTGCATATTTGGATCCCGATGTGAGGATGCACACCTGCTCTCCCCCTGTCTGAGAAATACTGGGTAACGGAGCAGAGCGTCTGATTATAGCCGCCTGTTCCGAACGGTGGGAGACGCTTTTAATCATTCTCAGGAGTTTTGTGCCTGTCCCTTTGCCGGGCTGTCTGGGTATGCACGGGCACGGGCACGGACACGGACCCCTTCTCTGCTTTGTGATGAGCAGCCTTTTGCTTTTTAGAATGATTATTCCCATTATTCCTCAACTTAACTGCCCATAGCCACACGCTCCCCGAGTCACTTCCATCTGTTTTACCTTTCGGAGCATCTGTCATGGCTTGCAGGGACATCCACCTCTCGAGTCGGAGCGACATGAGGACATCTGTCCCAACAGACAGCCAATCGGGATGCAGCAACCATTCTGTTAACGCTCCACTGGGCCCCGCGCCACACTCACGAGCATTCGACACGCTATATCCAAGCAAATTGCATTCCTCGGTGAAGTTAGTGTTTCTAATTCTTCACTCACAGCCAGTTGTGCCGGCAGATAATTTGATAAGGCCTGTCATAATGGTGTTGCTGAATCCTGATAAATGTGTCTAATGTGGCTTTGAGTACAGGCTGGAGAAAAAAAAATACCCAGGATTTCCTGATGAGAAGTGCAAGCCAGGAAGACAAATGGAGGATTCTGGTGTTCCTCGCTTTCAAGTAACACGGATGAGTATTTGTCCTGTGGCACATTTCAAACTGCCCTGTACGTTTTAATGCGGTCATGTGGTTTATTATAAAAATCAGTCACACAAATAGCAACACCAATTCACTCTCCATATTCTCCTACACGATGTCACTACATCACCTCCCCCTCTTCTGTGCATGTACAATACAGTGGGAATTCATTAGAGTGGCATAACAGTGATGCATTCCAATTTCGAATATATATATATATATATATATATATATATATATATATATATATATATATATATATATATATATATATATATATATATATATATATATATATATATATATATATATATATATATATATATATATATATATATATATTTTTTTATCCAAATGACCTGGTTTATTCTCAATCAAAATATACTTTCTCTTAAAAGAATAGTTCAGCCAAAGTAAGTAAGAAATCTATCATCAATTATTCAATCAATCAATCAATCAATCAACTTTTTTATATAGCACTTTTACAATGATGATTGTTTCGAAGCAGCTTCACAGTGTTAAACAGGACAATATTGCAACAACATTTGATTTGGCTGTACAGTCGCTCTGGAGCAAAAACAGTGATGTTATCAGCTTATTTGAATTCATCAATCAGCGACAATGTTGGCAGATCTGTATTATAGTAAATAACATTAAATAAGACATAAATAATTCATTTTATTTGTATATTTAGTTGAATAACTTAAATCATAAGTAGAGTGTCCTCAACTGAGCAAGCCAAAGGCGATAGTGGCAAGGAGCCAAAACTCCTTCAGGGCATGATGGAGAAAAATAAACCTTTGGAGAAACCAGAATCAGTCGAGGTGCCAGTTCTCCTCTGACCTATTAACAAACAGTGTATGATTATTATTCTGGCAACCTTGCAGGTCAGAAATCTTATTAGATTGGAATTTTCAAAGAGTGGATCCAATACTTACCATTATGTATGACTTACTTCCTCCTGTGGAGCATAAAAGGAGACAATTAGAGCCATGTACTGTCATTGCTTCCCATGCATTGACAGTGAATGGGGACTGGAGCTTTCCAGCTTTAAAATACAAATCAATGGTATTATAAGAATATATATATATATATATATATATATATATATATATATATATATATATATATATATATATATATATATATATATATATATATATATATATATATATATATATATATATATATATATTCATTAACATGATTCCTGCCCGAGTCGTATCCCGATTCTTTTCCACTGGCTGTGAGTCGAAATTGTCCCGAGATTCTGCGCTCAAAATAGGCGTCATCAAACTACACTTTTGTTTTGAATAGGTGCCCTCTAGTGGACAGAAACGTTACATAGTGTAGCTTTAAAATGCTAAATAAATAAACTAAAAATAATATTATTTTTTTCCCCTTGATAACGTCTCGGTTACGTATGTAACCCTCGTTCCCTGAGGAGGGAACGGAGACGTAACGTCAGTGACTGACGAATGGGGGTTTCGCTTAGAAGCCTGTCATCTCCGAGACTAGAAAGCGCCCAATGGCAGTGCCAATGCCATGGGCATGCGAGATTTGCATGCGTAACTCCGCCTACCCACGTGGGTATATAAGGAAGTAGCTGGCATCATCGCATTATGTTTTACCTGCTGAGGAGCCAAGTTGAACTCCGTTCCAGCGGTACAGCGGATGTGGCAACGGGACGTTACGTCTCCGTTCCCTCCTCAGGGAACGAGGGTTACATACGTAACCGAGACGTTCCCTTTCGTTCAGTCACTCCGACGTAACGTCAGTGACTGACGAATGGGGGTCCCAATGCAATAACGCCACTCGGCTGTCTTCCAGTGCCCTGCGCAAGCGTGAGAACCCTGATGCAAGTTAGGACGGTCAAAGGCCTCTACTTAACGCAGGAATACCAAGGTACACTGGGAGGCATATTCCAGGAGGAGATATGCGCCAAGATGCCTACCCGTAGGGAGGACTTAGGGATACACGTATGACCCCGGGGGGCTGCATACGGAAGATCACTGGGGTACCAGCCGAAGGTGGATTTTTAACCCCAGGAGGTGGCAAGGTTGCCAAGGGAATACACCCGCTCAGGGAGGCTTACGGTGGAAATACACATGTGGGGGTCGCCGGAGGGGAACCATGCACATGGGGCACCTGGCCGGACACGAGTGTCTGGCTAAGGGCAGACTTACTGGCGTCGGCGTCATCAGTGCTGGAGGAGCTCAGGGCTCTCGGGGAACTCACCTGAGAAGAATATCGCACGTATCCAGTCCGTGGAGTGGAATGGCGAGCAAGCGAAGACACCTGAGCCAATCCATTACCGGCCACTTGTAGAGGCGAGTACATAGTCGGATACAGGCTCCACTCGGAGGTTATAAAACCTGGCGAATGTGTTTGGTGTCGCCCAGCCTGCAGCTCTGCAGATGTCTGTCAGCGGAGCGCCATGTGCTAAAGCCCAAGAGGAGGCCACACTCCGGGTGGAATGGGCCCTGACCCCAAGGGGACATGGGCGTCCCAGCTGCTGGTAAGCCAAAACAATGGTGTCCACTATCCAGTGAGACAGCCTTTGCTTTGAGAGAGCCTTCCCTTTCAGCTTCCCACCATAACAGACAAAGAGCTGGTCTGAGGTCCTGAAACACTGCGTCCTGTCTACGTAAGCGCGAAGGGCGCGTACTGGACAGAGCAGTGCCAAGGCTGGGTCTGCCTCCTCCAAAGGCAGCGCTTGCAGGTTCACCACCTGGTCTCTGAACGGAGTGGTGGGAACCTTGGGCACATATCCAGGCCGGGGCCTCAGGATCACGTGAGAGTCGGCCGGCCCGAATTCCAGGCACGCTTCGTCAACCGAAAATGCCTGCAGGTCCCCTACCCTCTTGATGGAGGCCAGTGCGGTCAGGAGCGCTGTCTTCATAGACAAGAACTTAACATCTACTGACCGCAAAGGCTCAAATGGGGCCCTCTGCAGAGCACTTAGAACTACTGAGAGGTCCCAAGAGGGTACGAGAGGAGAACGAGGAGGATGTAGTCTCCTCGCACCCCTCAGGAACCTGATGACCAGGTCGTGCTTACTTACCGTTTTCCCGTCCAGGAGGTCATGGTAGGCGGCGATAGCGGCCACATAAACCTTCAGGGTGGATGGAGACAGCCTTCGATCCAACCCTTCCTGGAGGAAAGAGAGCACAGACCCGATCGGGCATTTCCAGGGGTCTTCTTGGCGAGAAGAGCACCAATTGACGAAGAGGTTCCACTTCAACGCATAGGCCTGTCTCGTGGACTCGGCCCGAGCGGAAGTGATGGTAGCCACCACCGGAGGTGGTAGGGTACTCAAACCTGCCGCGTCCCGTCCAGGAGCCACACGTGGAGGTTCCAAAGATCGGGACGCGGGTGCCACAGGGTGCCCCGTCTCTGAGAGAGTAGGTCTTGTCTCAGAGGAATTGGCCAGGGAGGGGCTGTCGCAAGGAGCACTAGTTCTGGGAACCAGGTCCGGCCGTGCCAGTACGGGGCGACCAAAATGACCTGCTCCTTGTCCTCCCTGACCTTGCACAGAACACGTGCAAGAAGGCTCACTGGGGGAAACGCATACTTGCGTAGGCCCTGCGGCCAGCTGTGCGCCAGTGCATCCGTGCCGAGCGTGCCCTCGGTCAGGGAATAGTACAGGCTGCAGTGGGACGAGTCGTGGGAGGCAAACAGATCTACCTGTGCGTCCCCGAACTGATCCCAAATCAGCTGGACCGACTGGGGATGGAGTCTCCACTCCCCAGGGATTGGCTGAACCCGTGAGAGCTCGTCGGCTGCACGGTTCAGGATCCCCGGGATATGGATAGCACGAAGGGACCTCAGGCGCTTCTGACTCCATAAAACGAGATGGCGGGCGAGTTGAGACATGCGGCGGGAGCGTAGACCGCCCTGGTGGTTGATGTACGCTACTACGGCCGTGTTGTCCGATCTGACTAGTACGTGTTGACCCTTCAGCAACGCTCGGAAGCGGTGCAGGGCGAACCGTACTGCCAGCAACTCGAGGCAATTGATATGCAGGCGGCTCTGGCTCTCTGACCAAGAGCCGGCGGCTGCATGTCCATTGCACATGGCACCCCAACCCGTGGTGGACGCATCTGTTGACACAACAACATGCCGGGAAACTCGTTCTAAGGGCACTCCTGCCCGTAGAAAACTGAGGTTCGACCACTGGGTGAGTGTCTGTCTGCAGGCCTGAGTCACTGGGACCCGGAGCGTGCCAGACCGCCATGCCCATCTCGGGACTCGATCGCGAAGCCAGTGCTGAAGCGGTCTCATATGAAGCAATCCGAGCGGCGTTACCGCGGCTGCAGATGCCATATGCCCCAGGAGCCTCTGAAATAGTTTCAGTGGAACCGCACGCTTGCTCTCTATCTGCCTGAGGCAAGTCAGCAGCGACTGCGCGCGCAAGCCGGTAAGCTGCACGCACATGGCGACCGAGTCGATCTCCATACCGAGAAAAGAGATCCTCTGCACGGGGCAGAGTTTGCTCTTCTCCCAGTTGACCCGAAGGCCCAAACGAGCTAAGTGGTGGAGAACCAGGTCTCTGTGTTCGCACACCCGGTCCCGAGAGTGGCCCAGTATGAGCCAGTCGTCGAGATAGTTCAGGATGCGAACCCCTTGCTGCCGGAGTGGCGCCAGGGCTGCCTCGACAATCTTCGTGAAGACGCGAGGGGACAGAGCTAGCCCGAATGGTAGTACAGCATACTGATATGCCCGCCCTTCGAACGCAAACCGTAGGAACGGTCTGTGTCGCGGAAGGATGGACACATGGAAGTACGCGTCCTTCAGGTCGATCGCTGCAAACCAATCGCATGGACGAACGCATTCGAAAAGGCGTTTCGCAGTCAACATCCTGAACGGAAGCCTGTAAAGGGATCGGTTCAGGACGCGAAGGTCCAGGATCGGTCGTAACCCACCGGATTTCTTCGGTACAATGAAGTAAGGGCTGTAGAAGCCGGACTTCATCTCGGCTGGAGGGACGAGCTCGACCGCACCCTTCGCCAGTAGGGTTGCGATCTCCGCACGCATGACTGGGGCATTGGACCCCACCACGGTGTACCGGACACCCCGGAAGCGGGGAGGAGCTCGCGCGAACTGAATCGCGTAGCCGAGCCGGATGGTCCGTGCGACCCAGCGGGACAGTCCCGGCAGCTGTAGCCACGCTCCCAGGGAGTGTACCAACGGGGTCATGCGGAGCACCGGCGTACCCTCGGTGGGGCAGCGAGGCAGCGTTACCGGCCCGGACTCGGGTGGCGTAGCGGCCCGGTGTCGGGGCGGCGGTAACAGCTGCGCCCTGACAGAGGAGACCAGGGAAGGACTCGCGTTCCACTGGGGTCTGCTCTGAGAGGGGGCTGGCGACAGAGAGGGACGAGAGCGGCGTGGCCCGGGGGCGGCGCACACTGCCGTCACCGGTCTCTGTGTGCTCAGAGATGGGTATGTCAGTTCTTTATTTAACCACATTAGGGTGCTGCCACCCCGGGGGGCGGCAGCGGAACGAAAGATTCTCCCCCGGCCCTCCACCGGGGGAAGGAGCGGCCCTGCTGCCGTCTCCTGGAAAGAACTGCCCATCTCTGAGCTGTCCGCGTCAGGAGCGCCGCTTGGCCTGGCGTTTAGCGGGCCGCGGGGCTGGCGCGGACTGGGGCGGCTTCTTGCGGCGCGCTCCGCGGCGCGGCCCGGGTGAAGGCTGCTGCTGTGGCCGCGCGGGAGCGGGGGGGACCGCAGGAGGCCGCCCTCGGCGGCGAGGCAGCTGAGGCGACTGTGCCGGCGGCGCTTGGGGTGCAGCAGCGGGCCGCCGGGGCAGTATATGCTTAATAGCCTCAGTCTGCTTCTGGGCGGCCGAGAACTGTTGGGCGAAGCTCTCGACCGCACCGCCGAATAGCCCAGCCTGGGATATGGGGGCGTCGAGGAAACGAGTCCGCTCGGCGTCCCGCATATCGGCCAGGTTGAGCCATAGATGTCTCTCCTGGACCACGCAAGTGGACATCACCCGGCCCAGGGAGCGTGCGGTAACCTTCGTCGCCCGGAGAGCGAGGTCGGTCGCGGCACGCAGCTCATCTCTGAGCCCTGGGTCGGCTCCACCCTCGTGCATGTCGCACAACAACTTGGCCTGGTAGGCCTGGAGGGTTGCCATGGCATGCAGCGAAGCGGCAGCCTGCCCCGCAGCTCTGTAGGTCTTCGACACCATTGAAGATGTGAATCTACAGGCCTTGGAGGGGTGCTTAGGGTCGCCACGCCAGGAGGAGGCGCTCTGGGGACACAGTTGCATCGCCACAGAACGCTCCACCGGGGGGACCCCAGTGTACCCTCTAGCCGCCGCCCCATCGAGGGCGGAGAAGGCGGAAGAGGTTGCCAAACGCTCGCGAGAAGACACGGGGGCCCTCCACGAGTGCGCAACCTCCTCATGCACTTCCGGGAAGAAAGGTATTGGGGGCACGGCAGGACGGCTGTCCTGTCGTGGCGCACCCAAAAACCAATCATCTAACCGTGAACGCTCCGGCCGGGGTGGAGGGTTCCACTCCAGACCGAGCGCCGCGGCAGCCCGGGCAAGCATGGCTGTCAACTCCGGGTCCGACTCGGACAATGCTGGCGCGCCCGGAGGCGGCAGCACAGTCGAATCCTCATCCTCGGAGGACTCTAGCCCACCTTGCGATGCGGTCACCGACATCTCATCCTCCTCTGGAGCGCCGAACGAAACCCGCGGACCGGCCGAGACCGAGGCCGCGGGCTCCATCACAACGCTCGCGGGTACCGGTGCAACAGAGGGGGGTGTGGGCCGAGGCGTGAGCGTCGGAGCTGTATTCCACACCATCACCCTCAGGTCACCCTGGCCACCAGCCGAAGAGACGCCCCGCGGACCGGATGAGACCGAGGCCGCGGACACGTCAGATCGGGGGGTGACGGAGGGGACTCTCACTCCGGCGGCCGCACGGAGATCATTGAGTCTCGACCGCAACACGGAGATGGCCATGTTCCCGCAGTGAGAACATGACTCATCCACAAGCGCCGCCTGAGCATGCTGGAAGCCCAAGCATGCCAGACAGTGCGAGTGCCCATCAGAAGAGTGTAGAGACCGGCCACACCCAGAAGCACACGGGCGAGACATCCTGAAAAGGACGTGCCACGTGTGAGCTCTTTTGTGAGAGGATTAACCTCGCAGTCGATGCCGAAGCGCCCAGGGGACCACACACCAACTGGAAACCAATCGTCTGACCAGCAGGCAGGAAGTATGTGACCGCTGGAACGCGCCGAACACCAACACCGACTGGAAGATCCTGATCGTCTCGAAGAACTGACTTAACTCAGAAGGCTTGTAGGAGTGAAAGGTATGTAACCCTTGGCTCCGAAGCATTAAAACATAATGCGATGATGCCAGCTACTTCCTTATATACCCACGTGGGTAGGCGGAGTTACGCATGCAAATCTCGCATGCCCATGGCATTGGCACTGCCATTGGGCGCTTTCTAGTCTCGGAGATGACAGGCTTCTAAGCGAAACCCCCATTCGTCAGTCACTGACGTTACGTCGGAGTGACTGAACGAAAGGGAACTAGGGTTTGAAAACCAAGGGTTTATAGAGCTGTATTTGGAGCCTGAAACACCAACTCGATCTTAATGCAATTCGTATGTATGTTGCCCAGTTTGTATGGTTTCAAACGAATGACCAACCCCTCAACCCACCCGTTACTGCGGTTTAGACAAATCGCAAAAAATCAGATGAGTGAGCTCTTACGGGTGAGGTCTTACAAATTTGTATGAATTAGCCACCATGTACAAATATGTATGAATTGGTCATGAGATAGCTTTGGAAACACTCATTCCACATTCACTTTCATTGAATTCAAAATAGAGGTAGGTGAATGTTTGTTTTTTGTTTGATTTTTTTTTTTTTTTTTTTTTTTTTTTTTTTATCACCGTTTTCATTCATGGTAAGAAATGGGGTTGAGACAGCATGAGGGTGAGATAAGTATGTCCGAATTTGAATTTCTGGATGACCTATTCTTTTAAGTTTGTGCCCCGAGTCTTTTCTTTCTGAGGATGATTTCTCAGAATGGAGCTGTTTGGGAAACTGACCAAGCACTGACCTATGAATGCACAAAGCCACGGGTCCTCCGTTCTCCCCATCTACTTATGGTTTAATCTGTGTCAGATTTTCCCCTTCTGTTAAAATATGCTGTCTGTGGCTGCCAGTCTCTGTGAGAGTCTCTGCTTAATCCTCATGAATACATGACTTTGTGCGCATGAATAAATAAAAAGCTGCTTGGCGGGTAATTGAGGTGCCGTGCCACTAACAAACGAGGACACAATTTGTAAATGAGATATTCCCCCATCTAGCGCGACGATGATTTATATCAAATTAAACCATTTACTAAAATCATGCAAGAGGGCTTGGAAAACGTCTCCTTCTAGCAGTTGTATCCTTTCTCCCCCTGCTTCTACAGAAGCAGCAATTGCGAAACGTCCTTCAATTGCTTTGTATTACTCTCACTTGGTTAACTGTAGATATATAGAAATTGGATTTGTTGATCTTTTCATGTGTTTTCCAATTTTCTTCATTTGCTGTATTCTTTCATCTCATATCTATACGACAGACGGGCCTCTAGCTGTGCTGCATCCCATATGGCCTTGCAGAAGCAGTGTGTCTCTAGTCTAATTTTACACACAATATTATAGCTATGATTGCTATGATTTCTTTAACTGATTACATCGGTATAGTCATGTAAAAAAAAATGTCTTACCTTCTACTACATAATTGTGTATATTTGTACATTTTATAGCAATTCCATAAACATATATTGAGGACTGGGAAGAACTTACAGTAGATGAATTCGCAGTTGACAAACTGGAGCAAATTTGGACTCAACAATTTGGTTTGCCCAGTTGCCTGATTTGTGTTAATATTTTGTCCAGAGGTTTTCAAATTAGGTACCGGGGGATGCTAGCTACTAAGTAGTGGTGTAAAAAAAAAAATCTCATCAGGTTTCACCTTAAAATCAGATAATTATTTGTCAGATTTTAGTAACTTATTTTGGCTTAAGTACATAATAATATCTACAAGGATACATTAAATTGATCAAAAGTGACAATAAAGACATGTATAATGTAAATAATTGTATTTCAAAAAAATGCATTTTCATCAAAGAATCCTGAAAAATATATCACAATTTAATACCACAAAACAAAGTTAAACGGCTCAACTTTTTGCTCAAAATTCAGCTTTGGTCACAGGAATAAAATATACTCATAATATACGTATAATTTAAAATATACTACTAATAAATTGGGTCCCACTGTATATTAGGCTGCCTTAACTACTATGTACCTACATCAAATTTACTTACAATGAACATATTGTGTTCATATTGTAGTGCAAAACACTTTTGCTGATATTTAGGTGGGATACGGGCAAAGTTAAGGACAGGTATGGCGTATGGGTAAGTTTAAGTGTAGGGCCAGGTGTAAGGGAAGTGTCAAGTGTAATTATAAATGTATTTACAGATGTAATTACATGCAGGCATTTAAAAAAAATGAATACAATGTAAAACGTACAATTTTATGTTTAATTTAAATGGTAATATAAAGTAGACCTAATATAAATTGGGTCCATAAATTGTGATACAGTTTCCAATATTACTGTTTTACTGTATTTTGAATTAAAAATAGCAGCTATAATAAGCATAAGACACTTATTTTAAAATGCATAACATTATGACAGGTGAAGTTAATAACAGTTATTATCTCTTCATCATGGTACCTGTGAGTGAGTGGGATATATTAGGCAGCAAGTGAACATTTTGTCTTCAAAGTTGTTGTTAGAAGCAGGAAAAATGGGCAAGTGTAAGGATTTGAGTGAGTGTGACAAGTGCCAAATTGTGATGGCTAGAAGACTGGGTCAGATCATCTCCAGAACTGCAGCTTGTGTGGGGTTTCCCTGGTCTGCAGTGGTCAGTATCTATCAAAAGTTGCCCATGGAAGGAACAGTGGTGAACCGGCGACAGGGTCATGAGTGGCCAAGGCTCATTGATGCACATGGGGAGTGAAGGGGAGCGATCAAACAGGCGAGCTAGCCTGTTGAAAAAGGACTCAGGCTGTGTGGAAAAACAAACTTGTAGCCAATCAGCAGGTATGGGGCATGTCTATGGTGAGAAGAGAGGCCCAGTGCACATCATTATTCAAAACACACGAGTCACACAGGACGTACATTAGCCAAGAAAAAAACTAATATATGCTGCTTTTGCTTGAATATGCTTGTGTGTCATGTTTGCTTGTTTGTCCATTTGCGATCGTATTGTGGCTCACTTCAGTGATGATAAAAACCCGTTCATTTCCACACCGTATGGAGCATCTAAATCCCCTCAGTGTCTCAAGGTTTCAAGCGTCAGCTCACAAAATGTGTCCGACAGTTAAGATACTATAGTCCTAATATTTTTTTGTTTCCTCTTTTCATGATCTATATAACCCATCCGGTCATAATTGTAATATGTCGTTAGCTGGACTATCGAGCTTGTATGCTAACGTTATCGAGTTTTGCAAGAGAACTGTTTGTGTTTTGTGATCTCTACAACTCTAGTCTGGTCATAATTATAATATGGCGTTAGTTGGACTGTCGGCTCCTGTTCTATTGAGTTGTTCGTGAGAACGGTTTGTTTTTGTGATCGCTATAACTCTAATCTGGTCAAAATTGTAATATGTCCTTAGCTGGACTGTCATTCCTGTGTTCTATTGAGTTGTTCATGAGAACGGTTTGTGTTTTTGTGATTGAAAGGGTGACTTTTTCATTGAATATTCGACCTGGATTAGTTACACACAGATTCTGCCATAGTCGTTGCCTGGGTTATGTATGTGTGGGGCGGAGCTTCAAAATAGGGCCGAGACCCTTTTTGGGGGTAGGGGCATGTTCGTTTTGGTGATTTGAAATATCAACAATGGTTACCAGATATCACTTACCCCACCTTTAATGCTGGTTCTAATAGAAAGGTGTCAGAATACACAGTGCATCGCAGTTTGTTGCGTATGGCTGCATAGAAAAAGACCAGTCAGCCATGCTGACCCCTGTCCAACGGCCGAAAGTGGCAACAGTGGGCACGTGAGCATTAGAACTGGACCATGGAGCAATGGAAGAAGGTGGCCTATATATTTAAGGTAAGGAATTATTTGCTGGAGGACCATATTTGTGCCTTTGGCATTACGATGTTTGAAATTTGTAATTCATTCACAGGTAATTCACCTGTGGCGTTATTGCTTGCATCAAAAACTTCTCATTTCTAGAAAGTAACGTACTGGTCTGGATAAATCTCCTTTATCTCGTTCCCTCTGAGCTTTTCACCTCTGTTCCGTTCCATAGATTCATAGGATATTCATTAGGCTTGATAACGCCGTGCTATTTGCCTTAGCCTTCATTGTGTTGTATTGTTACTAAAAAGAAGTGTAATGAGAAAACAGTTGATGAGCCAGACATCCTCTCTTTTGCCTGCAGGAGACCTCAAGGCACCAAAGGAAGTGCTAACTTAAGATAAACCTTACACTGCAATGTGAGGTATAGATAACAAGGTTAACCTAGAGCAAAATGGCTTATCTTTGAGAAAACACACCTGTAGTAAGCGGCAAAATGTTTAAGGCACTGCTACAAGTACATTTAGGGTTGAGAGTAGCAGTGGCAACGTGCCTATGGCCAGAATGCAATAAATAAATGATTTGAAGTTGAGGGAGAAGCATGCTGCGTCTCTGATGTGGTTCTTCTGCTTGAAACAGTGACATCTTGTCAGCGAGGTGAGATATTCGCCGTTCGCTGGACACCTCAGATATCTGTGCAGAGTACACAACACAGTCGTTTCGGAGATGGGGTTTCAACTCGGGAAATGTTTTCCATTAAAGCCACAAATGTCCGTTCGCCGCGGTGACATTATTAAACAAAGCGGGAATTTTGTACAAAAGTGCTTTGGATATCACAAGATACTCCTCACTCACAGCATTGTTCCTGGTGTCGCCAAAGTCTGCACACAGTGAGAATCCGTGATTACTCCGCACGCTCCAGGGCTGGAGAAGAATAGCGTGGCAGGGGAGACAAAATGAACCTTGTCGGCTGTTATGTGTTTAAATGACTGCCATCACAAGAGGATGAAATAATCAAAGCTAAATATAAAAGGATATCACCTCGTCCCTGTCAGCCGCCACTCTGCTACACATTTTGCAGTGTTCGATATCCCACAAAAGCAACTCTTGAAGAAAGCGGCATTGATTTCATAGGTCCTGTTCCATCCTCGTGCCCTTGTGCCTAGTGCTTGACCCACTTATTTTCTCATCTTTCCTGGCTGCCTCATGAGGGTTATGCTTGCCTACTGCTTTTCCCATTACAAAGTGGACGCCTGCCAAGTATCCCGTACAGCCTCTCTCCGAATGAGTTAGGTGATACCAGCTCAGTTAGTCAACATCATAAATCACCAGACAAATTGACATATGTGCCACAGGAGAGCCGATACTTAAAGGAGGCTGAAGACCACACGCAGCTACAGAACCTCACGCTCATCACGGCGGCGAATAAATATTGACAAAGCATTAAGTTAAGATATAGCATCAAGCATGGCATTTAGCCCATCTCAAGTGGATTGCGCTTAAATACATTAGGTGTGCAATTGCCGCCTTTTCTAATACTTCTGGGTATCCGCGGCTTCTTGCTGCAGTGATGCAGGACTTCCAACCCCTCCTCTTCTTTAACGATGTCCTAATTTCGTGTAAGGACATGATTTACGCTTCAAAATTATTAATGCACCGCTCTGGGTTAGAATTGCTTGCTTTCTCTTTCCAATAAAAATAAAACACAAAAGGTGACTCTTAATCGTGTAGAAATGGCCCATTACCTGTCTTCCAATAAATGCAGTTCTCTGGGCTTAAACTACCCAATTTTCCATCATAGGGAGATACTTCGGAATAGCATGAGATTTCGTCCAGAGAGCAATAACGCACCCAAATATAGTGTTCATTTATAGGCTTGTTACACGGTTATGACTTACAGTGCTGTGCAATGAAGACACTAGTAGCATGACACTGGATTACAGTGGGGGGAAAAATGCAAACAACAAAAACAATTGGGTGGTTTATTAACCCCTTGTTCGTTTGATTTGGTTATCTCTTGAAGAGTTTAAGATATGATGCTAAGTCCCTTTAAAGGCTGCGGATAAATTTGCAAAAGGACCAGTGGTTGGCTTGAGGCAGGAGAGATTTCTTTATATATTCCTTGATTATCTCTTCTAAGCTGTGTCCTTTCAGGGCTTTCAAGAGGATAGGTTTGACTGACACAGAGGAGACGTGGGTTTTCATATCTCTTTTCATTGTGAAAGCAAAAAGGTCTCTTAAAAGCAGCTTAGAATTGTAAATGCAAACATTACGTACGTGTTACGTACGTGATGAAACTGTCTTGCATTGGTATGCAAATAGGGTTGTCAGGCAATTAACATTTTTTAATCAAAGTCATTACTTTATTATAATACGGCGGTTTAATTAATCATATTAATCACAGTTAATTGCATGAATCAGTATTTGCCGAGGAAAACCCCCCAAATGAAGATTTTTCATTTATTCATTGTTCGGCAGTCATTTAATAGATAAGAATGGCTTTATTTGCACTATTATAAACTTCAAAAGTGTGGGGTCAGTAAGATTTATTATTTGTTATTATTTAGTTTTAATTCAGCAAGGATGCATACAATTGAAACATGTATAACAAAAAAATGCTGTTCTTTTCAAACCTTATATTTCAAGAATCCTGAAAAAAAGCAGTAGAGATGTTTACTATGGAAGCTTGTTTAAGCCACATAATAATAATAAATAAATAAAAACATTCTGAGGTAATTTCGAGTTTTGAGCAATTGCGTTTATCAATTCTCACTTTACAACTTGCAATAGCGAGTTTATATCACACGATTCAGACTTTATAACTCACAATTGTGATTTTATATCATGCAATTCTGAGGAGGAAAAGGTCAAAATTGCGAAATATAAACTTGCAATTATGAGAAAAAAAGTCACCTTTGTGAGATAAAGAGTCGTGATTACCCTTTTTTTAGTGGCGGAAACAAGCTTCTGTTGTTTATAACACTGATAACAATAAGACAAGTCTCTTGAGCAGCAAATTATTGAAATGAATTCTGAAGGAATCGTGTGACACTGTTGCCTGGCTGTCACCAGACCAAGCTCGATTTTAGATTGAACATTGGTCTGGGCAGTCCGCTCTGTATTTTCTGCTGGACAAGAGGCGTGATCAGCTAGCATTATTCAAATGACTCTGTATGTAATTGGATAGTCCTTCAACCAATCAAACCACAAGAGGCGTGCTCAACGAGCATAATTCAAATGACTTTGCATGCAATTGGATGGTCCTTCAACCATTCAGACCACAAGAGGCGTGATCAACGGGCAACGACCAATCACTTCTCTATCCATCCTGTTACACACGCCAATAGCACGCCAGGTGGATAAGCCAGTCTGTGAGTGTTCCTGCAAAAGTGTAACAGAAGCAGTAGAATAGAATGTACAGGTTTCCAGACTGAGTTGCAGGATGAAATAAAATCGCCGGCAGATCAGGCTGGGTTTACCCAGTCTAATGACCCAGCTTTGATCACCAAATTAATTGCGTTTTAAAATATATTCAAATAGAAAAGAGTTGTTTTAAATTGTTTTTTTTTTTATTCTATTTTTATTGTTTTTACTCCATTAAAAAAAAAAAAAAATTTAATTGAATTTTAAAATATGAAATCTTTACAAAAGTGCACTATTGTAAGTAAAAAGTTGAAGGATTACAGAGCAATTAGCTGTCACTTGTCTAGAAATTTTAGACAAAGTATAATTAATTGTCTCCATAAGCAACAACACCAATAATTCGTTTAAACCAGCAGTTACAGAGAGAGAGTAACTGATTTTTTCTGTATCGCTTCCACGGATAAGTCAATGCAGGGGTGTAATAGGGCAGGAGTATGGGATAATTGTTGTCTGAATGTACGCCTCCCTTGAGTACAGCACAGAAAAACACTCTTTTTTGCCTTCGCACAGTGATCACGATGCTTTTCATCCGCACAATATCAAAACATGTTTAAAGGCTCATATTCTGAAGAGGCCATTTGCAAAGAAGTAATATACATATATGAATATAATAATCAACTTTAAGAAACATTCTCAAACTCTACTCAAAGTGTGGGTAGCAATCTTAAAAGTGATGATTCTTTGTATGCTGCTTGTGAAATCCTTTCTCTATGATCTATTCATTGCTATGGGATTTGCATTTGGATTTGAGCAGGATTTCAGTAAAGAGTATGATCACTCGCTTTGCTGGTTAAATGTTTAAAGAAGACATGCAATTTGAGTTGGTGCCGAGCTCATCAATATGAAATTGGTGCAGAGCTGAGAGGGAAAAAAATAGAATGAGACAGCCTGACACACCTCCTTTCCAAATCCAGACTCAATCCATTTTCTGAATCCTCCACCTGTCAAGATTAGAAATTGTGTGGAGACAAAACTTCTTACATGGATTTTGGCTTGCCTTTGAACATGACGTCTAGAGACAGGGGAAAATAAGAGTTCATCCGTGCTGTGATGTCACGCTTCCTATTCTGATTCCACTCGGCATATGGACATAATGAAAAGGTCACCAGAAAGTGGCAGCCAAGCATGAGTTTTTTGGAATAGACATGAATCCGTGTGGGCCTGTTGTGATACAGAAGGGGTTAACGGTAATGGGTTTGTGCAATTTTGCTAATTGCTTTATATTATATCCACATGCTTTAGAAATGTGATCTTTTCGCATAGATATGAAGGGGGCTGCTCAAAGAAATCTCGATCTCTGTCATGTCCAGTAAAATTAGCATTCTAAGGTGTGGGTCTCAGCTATATTAGTATGGATACATTGCATCTGCACTTATAAAAGACAATTTGTTCGGAATTGAAACTTGATATCACTTACAGTCCCACAAAAGCAGATGAAAATGCAGTCAGCGTTCATTTTTTTTTTGGGCATATAGGGAAGCATATTTTCCTATTCCCTATAGAGTTCTGCATATAAATTAGTTAGGCTACACTGTTACAATACGCATTTTTATATATTGATGGAATATATATTACCTCAGCCGTTCGGTTTAGGTAAAAATGATACAAATGCCTAGCTTGGAGAAATAGATGGCCGTGACACATTGATCCATTTCATTTTAGTTGCTTTCCATGCATTTTTTTTCCAGGAAAACACACACTTAACTTAGGTGGTTATGATTTGTAGATGCCGTTACTCGTAAGAAATTTGAGCCGCGGTAAATTACGGCGCACAGTCGTCCTGGGGGTTGAACCTCATGCATAATTCTTGTCAAATGCTAATGACCACCTGATAGTTAAAAGAGGTTATAAAAGAAGCCCTACACTATACTGTCATTTTATATCAGCAATATGTGTCATTGTAGTTTTGATGCCATCAATCACTGATTAGTTATAGTTCTGCTTGAGCACAGCAGGGCAAGCACAAATCAAATGTCAGCACTCGCTAGTAATTTCTAAAGACTGTCAAAGGCCAACGCAGTCTCATCAAGTCCTACGGGAGATAAAAGGCATATGGCAATGGACGGAGACGAAACATCCGTTGTGTTGACAGATTTCATCACAAGTGACTTTAGCACACCTACAAGGCGCTCGTATCGGGCCATCGTGCCCTCTGTGAACAATGAGAGTGATGAATCTGCCGTTATGGGCTTTCATGATGCCACAGGGGCCAATCCATGGGAACAGCCGTTAAAATAACACACCACATGACTGGGCCTTTTTAACAAGCTCAGAGACACGAGTTCAGAGAGGGGTTGTGCGGAACGAGGGTCCCAGCTACGCATTTGTGTCTAAAAGCCATACGTCCTGCTGCTCCCTGCTGACTTCCACCATCAGAGTAGTTCATCCATCGCGGTGTACCGGTCCAACACAAAATGATCTTAAGGTTAGAGCTTTCGTTTTTAATTATTTATTCTTTATTATTATCTTTTTCCACCAATGCTTTCCCTCAAGGTATGTATGTGTGTGTGTGTGTGTGTGGGGGGGGGGGGGGGGGGACATATGAGGACACAAATGTGTATAATGACATGGGTATGACGTAGGTATTACAAGGAGAGGGTGAAATATGAGGACACTGGCCATGTCCTCACTTTTTAAAATGCTTATAAATCATACAGGTAGTATGTACTTACTTTTTTTAAAGTAAAAATGCAGAATGTCTCCTGTGATGGGTAGGTTAAGGGATAGGGGCAGTATAAGGGGATAGAAAATAAGGTTTGTACAGTATAAAAACCATTACGCCTATGGAATGTCCCCATACGTCACAAAAACAAACGTGTGTGTGTGAGAGAGAGAGAGAAGAGAGAGAGAGAGAGAGAGAGAGAGAGAGAGAGAGAGAGAGAGAGAGAGAGAGAGAGAGAGAGAGAGAGAGAGAGAGAGAGAGAGAGAGAGACGAGTTTGGTCGTCAATAAGGATTTCAAAGTCAAAAACAGGTCATAACTGCTAAAGTTGTTAATCAGTATTTTTGTCTTGTTTTCATGAAAAATCCAAGCATCCTTGAAACAAGATATAAGTTTACATAAGAAGCACAGTTATGTAAGATAATAAGACTTGTTGAATATATTTAGCTGAAGGCTGAACTTGTTTAAAACTTAGTTTTTTTGTTTTAGACAAGGGAAAGTTTTTTATTTTATTTTTAGAGTAAGAATAATACACTTAATTAACAGTATATATTCTCTGAAATCCAAACTTAATAACGTAAGCATACTGTATGTCCCCAAATTAGCATATTTTGTTCTTACTTTAAACCTACGCCACATTTGATTTATTCTTAAAACAAGAAAAAAAGAAAAAAAAAAAAAAAACGATAAGAATAATTCAAGCGAAAATAATAAATCAGATATTAATAACTTAATACCTGCTTCTCAGGTTACTTTATGATTAACATTATCTGGCAGAAAGTCCTGAGCAATTTTACTTCTCAAGAAGCTTCTCAAGAAAACAAAACAAATTTTATTTTACAGTGTCCTTTACAAACTTACCGCAGTAGTAACAGTAAATTAAGCATACTTATATGCAACTCACCCTAAACCAAACCCTAATGCTGCCCTAACCCTATAAGTACATGTAGTTAATGACTATTACTCAGTACTTAAAATATATAATTACACTGTAACTATGCAGTGTTTGTGTAACCCTTTATTTGAAGGTGTCTGTCTTAGAGTATAATTATGCGTTTAAGTACTGTATAATAATAATTAACTGCATGTAGTAATAGGGTTTGGTTTAGGGTTAGTTGCATGTAATTATGCATAACATTAATATAGTAACTAAATGTATTATGTGTAACAAGGGCCACTGTGAGGAAACAATATTTTTTTGCACTGAATGTTTGTACGGCTTCTCTGATATTCACATTATAGATGTCATTGTCCAAGTCTTTGTCTTTCGTACTCAAAGGACTGAAATGGAAGGTCCAATATAATCAAATCACAGAAAGCTCTGTATTCAGATGCACAATGCCCGAGCAGAAATATGGTGCCGCATTGTTCATCTATTGGCATCAGCTGATGAGCTAATCTCTTTGAAGCCATTCTCCTTTCATCGCAGGCAGCCAAAATAAAGACGGCCAAATTCACACCAAACTTACAATTGCAGAAGCCAGCAGTGTAGAAAAAATCTATTAATTAAAGGTAAACACAGAGGAGCCGAGAAATAACTGGAAGGACCCATGGGGCATCGGCATTTGTAAGTATTAATGGTGCCGTTGTGTAAGACAGCCCACAAATGTTCTTTGAAAATATGGAGCAGATTCTTTGCTTTATAAGTTCCACTTTTGTTCTTTGTCGTCTTCATCTTCTTTTCTGCTTCTGTTTAACAAGCTCAACAGCAATAATAATGTATGTTGTATTAGAACAAAGCATTATTTTCGAGCCATCATTATAAACCGACATACAAACCATCATTATTAATTCATCCATGGACACAAACGTCTCCAAACTGCCTTTTTGCACAGCAATTTACCTCACATCAGAGGAGTTTTCAGAAAATTGTCCAGGTAGATTGAGCATAGGCTTTAAAAGCCTATCAAGAAAATTGCTGGGCTTGTTCACTGACCTTAGCTGTTCTGTACCGCGACCAAGTTTTGACTGTTACTTGGCGTGCATGCGCGTGCTCTGATCCTTGCCTTTAATAATGCTCTCCTGCACACCTACACTTGCTGGGCTTAAGCAGGCTTTCCACAAAGCCATCCTGACATGATTGATTGGAGTATAACCTGCCAAATGCATGGCTTTGATAGCTGTGATGTCAGTGATGTATTGCTGCATTATCTGATTGCATCACCCAGCTGAACTGAAACAATGCATTCGGTTCGGCCCTGAAGAATGTGCTGCGAGAGCATTAAGTGTTGATTTGGCCATTTAAAATAGAAAAAAAGAAGAAGAATGAATCCAATATCATTGACTGAGGCTGGCCAGTTTTTATTCTTTGTTTGTTTTTGTTTTTATGTGCAATATAGGGATACAAAAGATCATTTGATATATTATTAATTATTCGGGATTATCAATATTTTCCTGATAATATTTTTATATAATATCCAGTACAAATAATTTGTAGTACAATTGCAAAATAATTGCCAATAGCATAACTATCTTCAAGGCACAATATCTAAGATTCTGGATTCAAATATCCAAAACCAACAGTTATTTTGTTGACTTAAATGTTATCCCAAATGTTTCCAACAATGATTAAATCCAGAGAAA
The DNA here is from genome assembly GCF_024679245.1 of Pseudorasbora parva. NCBI lineage: Eukaryota > Metazoa > Chordata > Actinopteri > Cypriniformes > Gobionidae > Pseudorasbora > Pseudorasbora parva. The sequence continues at coordinate 31,019,840 of NC_090182.1, forward strand.
TAAGCTATTTTAACCAGGACACGGATTGTGTCTGTGCCTCGCCTATCAGTGCCATCATAACCGTTTTACCCGTGTTACCCTCGAGTTCCAGTTTTATTTTGTAGAAACTATGGAAACTTTAATATATCATGTGTTTTATTAGACAGGTGAGCAACTGTTTGAATACATTCATCGACAGAAAGCTAATAATTTTTACATAGCTCAACACATTTAGTCGTATCGTTTAACTCTTTCACCACCAGCGTTTTAAAAAAAAGTTGCCAGCCACCGCCAGGGTTTTTGACAATTTTCAACAAAATTTAATAGCCCATAGAATATTTTGTTTAATGAATATCTGAGCATGCAATATATCAAAATAAAGAACTGACCCTCTTCTTTTAAACAAAAACCCCATTTTATTCTAGCTTCATGCATTCCTTTTTTATCAACACTTGAATATGGGTAGGTTTCATAAAAAAAGCAAGATTTTCAACAAAAAGCTGAGAAAATCAAATTTTTGTGAAAGACTGTTTCCATATCAGATTCAGAGCGATGATCAAACACAGATGGAGGAGGTCAAGTCCATCAACACCCCTAATGCTTACACAGTCCTGTAGCTCATCCTGGGTCCACATTTCATTCAGTAACATTGCATAGTTTTGATTCATATGCTGTTTAATGAGGACGATCACGTTATTTTTAATATGCATTTGATTACATGCGATCGCTCGCTTCACTGCGTCTTCCTCACGTGTGTTTTGATCAGGAGATTCAGTACTCTCATTCAGAAGATGCGCAATAGCGCCCCCTAGCGCCCGACAGTGAAAACACGGAAACCCAGAAAATTCCGTTATTGGCCTGGAAGCGTTTTCTCACAAATAACGGAAATTTCCGTGTTTGGTGGGGAAAGAGTTAAATCTTGTTTCCTTGTTTTGCCATGCCTAATTTCGATCTCGCTTACTGCATTGTGCAACAAGTGTCTTATTGCAACCGTCGAGCGAACACACAAAGTAGCATTATAACATAACTTTCAACACTCAATGTATCTGAAATGATAAAACAGTGCTGTTACCCCACATATGGGGTTTATAATAAAAGCTCCGCAAAATCAAGGCATAATCAAACTAAACCTTTGTTTTGAATAAGCGATCTCTAGCGGCAAACAAAATGCAAATTTTGGCTTTAATAATTATCAGACATACTGTACATATTTTCTTATAGATTTTAAATGGGTTTTAAAATATGTATTTCACCCCTCCTTATTTTAGGGAGGGGTCCTTAGAAATGGGATCATCTTAATATGGTGATCACAAACTTTTTCAGATCCCATGATGTAGTTACTTTTTTGCCTAGTAAATCAGGTTTATTGCAGTTACTTTAATGCTGATAATAAGAACGTCAATGTCACAGACAATGTGACCTTATTCGAAAAGAATTCTTGTTTCATAATAAATATTAAATGAGTACTATCATCTTCTCTTTATAGCAGTACAATATTTCTTGCAAACCTTTTCAGCTTCATAAATGCGGCTCCTACGGTGAGACTTGTGTCGGTGTAATTTGAAGAAGAAAAAAAAAAATCCTTAGGAATAAACTCAGAACCAGCTGGCTTGTGTCCAGCTGGGTGAATGTGATTTCATTAAGTACAACATGTTCCTGTACAACATCTTTGTTGATCCTGGAACAACATTCCAATCAGCCAGTCAGAGACTGGAAGTTTTACAGTTTATATCATGTTTAGGCTTACAACCTGGGTAAGGTTCTTTCTAGGTCAGTGTTATTTACCCATCTTTTCCCTCTGGTTTTAGGGATGACTTATGGCTGGGGTTAGGTTTAGGGGTAGGGATAGAGGACTTGGGGCCAGATTTACCAACAGCTAACACCAGCACAAACCCTGTGTTGCCCTTAAAAAGCTACTGTCAGGAGTTACTGAAGATACGCAGTGAAAAATGTGCACTGAAAAGGAGTGGACACTGTAATTTTTGTGGCTTACCTTATTGCATATGCATTTGTAGTTTCCCTTTCAGATGCAAAATTAATGGGAGGAGAGTATCATGCAAGGTGATTTACTAAGGTTTGCACTCATCAATTTGCAACTCAGTCTCACTCCCAACTCATCACATATTGATGCTTGGTCAGGACCCCTCTGCATCTCTTTTTAACACACGTTGTACCCCTTTAGCGTATTTTTTTAACAAACAGGGTGCTCCATTCATTTCAATTGTTTGCCTAATGTGTCAGATCAAGACTCATTTAATTCTTTCCATTTGTAAAAGTAGACATGATTTTATGAATATTTATAGGCTATATTTTGGAGCAACTAACCCAGCTCCTGCCCTAAACCTACTCACTTCTCAACAATATAAAACACATAACAGGCTAAAAGTACAGGTCACAGGGTTGCAAAAACTGACCAAAAGAGTATAAAAGTATTAACTCATGTTGCATTCCAAGTCTTCTGAAGTCATACAATGTCTTCATGTAAAGAACAGAGTTGATCTTAATAATTTAATCGCTGAAATGATGATCCCGCCACTCTGTGAATGCACTCATTCATATCTCATTGAAATTATACACATGACTCTTTAGCATGACGCAATCGGTCACAAGACACGCGAGAGCCAATGGCATTTCACAATCAATGCTGACGTAATTTCACTATGAAATATTACGTAATGTTTCTTCCTGCGGTAATTTTTAAAATTTGATTTGTGCATGATCTTCAGCGGATGGAGCCGCTTTTGAGGATTTTCTTCAAACAAATCAATAGTTTGTCCGCGGAACACTTGGAATATTTGTACTATTGGAATAACTTGTGCCTGCAGTCGTATCTTCCCGTTATACCCTGTGTTTTATATCAATCAATCAATCAATCAATCAATCAATCAACTTTATTTATATAGCACTTTTACAACAACGATTGTTTCAAAGCAGCTTCACAGTGTTAAACAGGATACTATTGCAACAAAATTTTATTCGGCTGTACCGTCGCTCCGGAGAAAAACAGTGATGTTATCAGCTTATTATAATTTATCAATGAGCGACAATGTTGGCAGATCAGTATTATATTTTATAGAATTAAATAAGACCTAATTAATTGATTTTATTTGTATATTTAGTTGAATAACTTGGATCATAATTTTAGTGTCCTCAACTGAGCAAGCCAAGCCAAAGGCGACAGTGGCAAGGAACCAAAACTCCATCGGGGCATGATGGAGAAAAATAAACCTTGGGAGAAACCAGACTCAGTCGAGGTGCCAGTTCTCCTCTGGCCTATTAATAAACAGTGTATGATTATTATTCTGGCAACCTTGCAGGTCAGAAATTATATTAGATTGGAATATTCAAAATTTCTGGGTATCACGCAAGAGACGGGGTTATTTAGGATGGCGTGCTGGTGAGGCAAATTCACAGGAGACACCAATTGACACGGTATCAGCAGACACTCCAGAATGAGCTGGACATGTCCAGACGCAGGTCCACCATCCGATCCGGACACAGCTTGGATCCGGCCGACTGCAGTATAATGCACAAATGGGTAGGTTTAAGGATGGGATGGGGTTGACTTACATGTAAAAGCGTGTCTAACATGTAAATAAAAATAAATGTAAATAAAAATACACTCCAACATGTCATATTGGCAAAATCATAACGCCATGTATAATTTCATCATGATCATATGCCCATTGAATTGGTTTCCCATTGAAATTAATAAAGCAGCCAGCTCGTCGAAAAATGATGCTAAAGGGGTACCCTGTGTGTTAAAATGTGATCCAGAGGGGTCCTAACCAAGGGTCAATATGTGACGAGTTGGGAGTGAGACTGTGTTGCAATTTGCTGATTTTTGAACCATTATTTACAGCCCAAAAATGCACATATTGCATTGCATTTCATTAGAAGAGTTGTTGGCGTTGTCGGTAGATCAAGTGCAGAACTTTCCAATCCCACTGTCTCCTGTTTTGCAATTGCGCTCTCACTTTAATTCTGCTTAGTAAATCTAGCCCTATATTTTCAGACAGCATTGTTGTTCAAGGAGCAACAAAATATGTTGATGCAGGAACATCACAGTGACCCGTTTGGCTGCTACAGCCAATCAAAAGATTATGTATGAGTATAGTTGTCCAACTTTCACGCAAATTCAAGAAACCTCCCAGTACGTGCTTGTGGTCGTACTTCTTTTCTCCGCTGATGAAGGTTAATCCCACATAATTGCCCAAACTCTACTGTTTAACAAATAAAAATATTAAAACATTCCATTGGTTTTATTTAAATATTACTAAAATAATAAGTTATTATCTGAAGATTATGTTTGTAGTGTTTTCACTCAAAAAAAAAAGTGTTTCTCAGTGATTGCATTAGGGCTTATGGAGTTGACTGTTGTCATTCACACACTAATTACAGTACTTGTGCGAATTCTTAATAACTAAAAATTACAGTGCGCGCCTCTCAGCATCTGGGGGAAGGGGGGGGGGTGTTCTAAGTTTAAACGCTTTGTTCGTTGTCAGCACATTTGCTGGGAATGTTGTTTTGTGCTCAGGAATAAATGTTGACCGAAGTGCGTCCATTCCAGCCTGTTAAACTGATTGGTTGAAATATTCAGAAGAGACTGCAGAAACATGGATTTCTCCTTGTGTTACGCTCATGTTATCTCCCAAAGCAATTGCAGCTCTTTAGATTGGACTTTCCATGATGATATCACAGACTAATGGATGGCTAGTTGTCCATTAAAATGAAGAATAAATTGACAGACAGACAAACAAATGTAATTTTACATCACTTCAAGCTGCCTGTCTGTGTCGGAAAGACTCTTTTCCATCTTTTCGGAAGTCTTGAGTGTTTAATTGTCTTGTTTGGGATGCATGCCATTCTGCCAGTGTCTGTTTCTGATGTTAATGGAGGAAGCCCGCGTGCCTGCCTCCACCCTCAGCTTGTTTTATGAAGCCACAGGCCATTTCAAGGGCTCTGGTTTCTGTGGATTTTATTTGCCTCGTCCCGCATGAAAATAGAAGGCTACGGCAGACGCACGCAGAGAGAAGATTCAGGTGCACATGTCACGCAGCAGCGAAACGATGTTCGAAAGCGCGTTAAAAGGGAACTTTTTTTGGTTGTTGATGTATCATTATGTGTTTGAGAGGGACTAAAATAACGTTCCTACAGTGAAACAGTGACAGGGTTTGTCAGACACCTAATTATTTTAACCATGTTCCCCCAAGTTTGTGTTTACTAAGCCAAGAGTAAATGATCGTGGTTGGCTTGACATTATGTTTATTTAATTATCAATGATATTATGATAGTCTCACCCCATTATTCTGTCTAGGCTTCCTGCAATTGATTCGGATGTTTATTTTACTGCACTTTTGACATATTAAGCTGTAATAGGAGGAAAACTCACAATAGTATGTCCAGTTATTTTTTGTCTGTGGCAGTGAAGGTCATATATTCATAGATGTGAGGCCTTTTGGTCATTTCTTAGGGTCATATTTCTGTCTTTATCATGTCTTACTCGTTTAAATGTCACTGCCCGTCTTTTACATGAATAAAAACATGCCGCAACAATATCTGACTTGTCAGTCTGTATTCGTGAACATTTTTTCTTTTCTTTCAGAGAACAGAAAACAGGTGCATGCCTCACGCATCATCAAAAACCAAGCAGAAGCAACACTCAGCTGCAGTCTACTGATGTATATTTAGCTGTTGTTTTAAGCCCACCACAAAGTTGCGCTCTTTATATGTTTCTTGACCCCAAATCATTGATAATTTTTGCTCTCATCGTCACTTGCCTCTGTTTATGATGATGTGAGGTGGAGGATGTTCCTGTTTTCTTCACAGAATACATAAGAACCTATTTTTTTTTTCTTTTCACAAAAGCACACATGCCTCTCGAAGCCGTCTTTTGTAGCTGTGATTATTTCAGAGTGAAACGTTTCCAGAGTGAAGGATAGAGAGCGCAAATTCAACATTATGGCGTAGAACAAAAACCAGGAAGCGACTTTATCAATTGAAATCAATCAAGTGTGCTGCAGGCGAAACTGTAGTCTGGATGTTGTTTAGCACAAGTGATTTCTACTTCTGCTTAGATTATATTCCTCTGACTATTTTGTCATGTTATTACTTGGCAGAGCAAGATTTTTTCGTCTATTGCTGTATTACCTCTACAGGAGAACACCACAGCACATCATTTTTATACATCTAATTCAAGTAAGCTTCAAACAATGACAAATCCTTCCCAAAATGAGGTCTGAGGTGAAGCTGAATACCTGGAGACAGTGAGTCATAGGTGAGATAAATCTCTCTGCCAATAGACTATGGGGAGTGATGACTTCCTGTCTTTTTGTCTGGAGGTTAGCATCAGGATATCTGATCCTTGCCATCTTTCTTTCTTTCTTTCTTTCTTTCTTTCTTTCTTTCTTTCTTTCTTTCTTTCTTTCTTTCTTTCTTTCTTTCTTTCTTTCTTTCTTTCTTTCTTTCTCTCTCTCTCTCTCTCTTTCGTGTGAAGCTTGTTGTCTTCTCAGCAGTCTAATGGCATCCTGATTGGTATCTGTTTCACAGCAAATGTTTCATTCCTACAAATGCTCTGCTATTTTCTCAATTGGTGCAATTAATCTTGTCCAAACATTGCAGTTCCTGTCATCTGACACTCTTAGCCGGTCACGACCGATGTCAGCTTTCATTACATTTTTGAAGGTTTTAAGGATCCCTCAGGGTGTCGATTTACCATTTTCTGAAAATGCAGCTCCTTATTTTTTTTATTTTTTTTGTAAGAGTGGGCGATACCACTTGTTTTGCTTTTGATCCAAGACCAAGACCTCTGTTAAATGGAAGGTTTCTGTGATTTCTGCAGATAAAATGTATAATTATAGTCAACTAGCCTTCTGTCATTATTGACATTGAAGGGTTTACTCACCCTCATGTTATTCCAAACCCCGAAGACCTACGTTCATCTTCGGAACACAAATGAAGATTTTTTTTGATGAAATCTGTGAGCCCTCTGATCCTGACTTAGACAGCAATTTAATTAACGCTTACAAGGTCCAAAAAGGTAGTAAAGGCATCGTTAAAATAGTCCATGTGACAGTGGTTCTTTTTGTTTGTTCAGAGAGCTCTCGGATTTCATCAAAATATCTTAATTTGTCTTCAGGGTGAGGAATCAATGAAATAATTTTTCTTTTCTTTTTTGGGGGGTGAACTAACCATTTAAACTGCCGATTATCAGACTCCTTTTTCTTTATTAACATACATTTTCATTTAGTAACAACAATTCAGTTATCAGTAATGGAAGGAAACAACACATAAGCACATCACATTGGCTTCATAATTAGTTAAAATTAAAAAAAACAATGATGATGATGATGATTACTCTGTCATCACCTGCAAGCACAGATCTCTCTGTTTGAAAGTGTTTGAAATCTTTTTTAAAGAGCAGAAAGAGACAAACTTCATATCACAAACTTTTTTATTTCTTCTTCAAACCAAAGGGGCTATACAGATTCAATAAATAAATAAATAAATAAATAAATAAATAAATAAATAAATAAATAAATAAATAAATAAATAAATAAATAAATAAATAAATAAATAAATAAATAAATAATAAAGCACTTGTGGCACAATGCATTTGTAGTACAATGTTAATTAGTACAGCAAATCATTTGGTAACACTTTACAAATAATGGTCCATCATTAATAAGTAACTATGCAGGATGTAATCCAGCACCCTTGAGAACTACCTTAAAACTCCAGCTACTACTATAAACTAATATAGAAACAAGCTGAACTAATCAGTCAGTAATATCAAACTTATGATATATGGTTCCTTTTGGTGTAATCAATTATTACCTTATGAGATTAGCCTCATTAATAACTATTAACTAACTAACTAATTATGAAGAACAGTATTGTGTGATGTTGAATATAGTCGCAATTGCTGAAGTGTAACATAAGTTAGTTACTATGCAGGAACTACTAGTGATCTGGATCATTATTTTGCAGTGAATTTATTTTATATTTTATTTTATTTATTTATTTTACTTTAAATATTCATCCAGATCACTATAGTTCCTGCAGAGTGACTAGGTAACACTTCAGTAATTAGTGATGTATTTTATGACACTGTTGAGAGTAAAAAAAGACAATTTCTCACATCACAGACATGTTAATGTTGTGATTATAATTTGTTCTAACTTGTTCCCTATTAGTTCTTAGTGATGCCACATATCCTTTAGTAATTATTGATTACCTGTAAGAAATGATCTTAGTATTACATTTGATATTAATTACTGATTAGTTAAACTTGTTTCTATATTAGTTATAGTAGTAGCTGAAGTGTAATGTAGTACTCATTAGCCATGCATTACTTCCTGCATAGAATCATTTTACTATAGCTACAAAATGCGTATTGATTTTCTAAAGTTAGGTCCAGCATAGTAGTTGGCACACTGTAAAAAAATATTTAGAAAAAAAGTTACCTGGTTGCCTTAAAATTTTGAGTTCATTGAAATTTAAATTTTGAGTTGATACAATCACATTTTTTTGAGATTTGACAACCTTTATTAAAATATTATTAAAAGATTTTGTAAGCATATTGGGTACTTGTGTGTGCTTTATTTCTGATGATGCAGTGAAACATACCAAATAGTGCTATTTTCATGATTAATTTTATTTTATTTTTTTATGTGGTTCAGATAGAATAATATTTTGAGTTGTATTAAACAAATTTCCTTCATTGTATCAACTCAATTTTTTTAATTTCAATAAACTCAAAATTTTAAGGCAACCAGGTTACTTACTTTTATAAGTTAAACCAACAAAAAACAACATTTTTTTTTTTACAGTGCAGTATTGGTATTTCAAGGTCAGTCCATTCATTACTATTTTTCTGAGTACATGTATGTGTGTGTGTGTTTGTGTGTGTGTGTGTGTGTGTGCGTGTGTGCATGTGTGTGTGTGTGCGCGCGCGTGTTCACGTGAGCGTGTGCCTAAGCATGTGTTTTGGAACTTCCAGGTTGAGGTCTGTCTTTCTCACCTTAGGAGAGGGAAAACTTCAGCAGATGGCCAGCCTTTAGGGTCCATAGCACATTGTCACCACTGAATTACAGTCCAGGGGGAGATGAGATGCCTGATAACCTCCATCCCATGGTTCCATCTGCTGAATCCTAAGCAAGGACACTGAACTCTAGAATGCAAACAGCATTTCAGGATTGTGATGAGAAATTATTCATCCACTATAATAGAATCCCATCGCTGGGTTTGTCTTGTACTGTATATTTTCGGTCCGTTGCCCAAAATATGCTACATTGTGTTTACATGTCCATGCATGTATTCCCGTGTACAAATTGGGTTTTATGAGTTCATGTGCATGCATATGTGTGTGCGTGTGTGTTTGTGTGTGTGCATGTGTGTGTGTGCGCGCAGTAGAGAGCTCCGACTCCTTCTCACTGCCAGATTGCTTTATACAATAGTACATTCTCAGTGCAACAAGCACACTGATGAAGCTCACTCATTCCCCTGAACGCTGTTTGAGAGAACAAAAGCAAAGGCTTGAATGGAGAGTGATCATTACTGCTCTCAGTTGTTCATCCTCACTAAAAATAGGAATTTGTGACTCCTCACACAAGCTTTCAATTCTCCTCACATGAATGACCCAAATACAATAGACGTAAAGCCCTTGTAATACACATTGCAAGAAGATGCAAAACAGACTATTGTCTTTATTTGGGGAAGAGTTTTTTTTTTCTTCTTTTTCTTGCTATGTACATTTACCGTCAAAACATGAAAGCATCACAATAGAGCATCTAATTCTGATTGTTTTGCTTCAAAGCTGCTCTTGTGCGTGAATGGTGAGGAAAGATGGCGTATCTAATTGCAGACACCGCTCGCCTCTGTACTCGGGTATAATTTTGCACTGCCTCTGTTTGTCCTCACAGTCACTGAATCCCTCATAAAGACAATTAATTGTGTCATAGTAGTCGGTGCACAAAGCACATGCACTTATGCTGAGAAGGTGTAATTATAAGGCAGCATTTCCTAATTTTTGTGGTCCTTTGTCTTATAGAGGTATACAGGAGCTGTGTGTCTGGAGGAAGATGTACGCAGAATTGTGTCTGCAATATCCAAACAATGCCAGCAGAGCTACACTTTAATTCTCTAAATGGGGGCATCATTTTGTAGCGTAGATAGTATGACACTATTGAGGTTTGAATCTTTCCTTTTCCATTTGTTTTTTGTTTGTTTCCCATTAACCTTATTTTCTACACTTTCTTACCTGAATTGCTTGTATATATAATTTATCTACACTCTCAGAAAAAAAGGTACAGTGCTGTCACTGGGGTGGTACCCTAAGGTACAAAAGTGAAAAGGTACATCTTTGTACCTTACTAACCCCTAAATGGTACATACTAGTACCTTAAAAGGTACATATCAGAACTTAAAGAGTGCGTATTAGTACCTTAAAGGTACATTGTACATATTAGTACCTTTTCGGTTTTGTACCTTAGGGTACCGCCCCAGTGACAGAAATGTACCTTTTTTTCTGACAGTGATATGGATTTGAACAGCATATATATATATATATATATATATATCTTTTTTTTAACAACATTTATTCAAAATGGCAGTCTTTTGTAACATTATATAGTTTTTACGTATAAATTGTCACTTCAAAATAGTATGACCTTGCTGAATAAAAGCAGCACCTTACTGACATTATAATTTAAACAGTAGTGTGTGTATGGTCCCACTTTAAATTAGGTGACCTTAACTACTATGCACTTACATCACAATGTAATTACAATGTACTTATTTTATTCATATTGTATTGCTGACATTGAGGTGGGTTACGGGTAAAGTTACACTCTAAAAAATTCTGTGTAAAAAACAACCCAATGTTGGGTCAAATATGGACTAACCCAGCAGTTGGGTTGTTTTTACCCAGCGATTGGGATATTTAACCCAACCACAGGATTAAAACAACCCAGTTGCTGGGTTAAAACAACCCAATTGCTGAGTTAGTCCATCTTTGACCCAACATTGGGTTAAAACAACCCAGCATTTTTTAGAGTGTAGGGACAGGTGTGATGGTATGGGTAAGTTTAAGTGCATTGTATCTAATGATTAATTTAAATGTTAGTATAGTAGACCGAATATAAAGAGGGTGAGATATATTAGGCAGCGAGTGAACATTTTGTCCTCACAATTGATTTGAAAACTTAAAAACTTCACAACTCTTGTGGGGTGTTCCCGGTTTGCAGTGGTCAGTATCTATCAATAGTTGTCCAAGGAAGGAACCGTGGTGAACCGACAAAGACTCATTGATGCACTTGGGGAGCGAAGGCTGGCCCGTGTGGTCCAATCAAACAGACAAGCTCCTGTAGCTCATATATTGCTCAAGAAAATGGTTCTGGTAGAAAGGTGTCAGAATACACAGGGCATCACAGTTTGTTGTGTATGGGGCTGTATAGACAAAGACCAGTCAGGGTTCCCATAGTGACCCCTGTCCACCGCCGAAAGCGGGAACACATGGCACCAGGATGCACTGTGGAAAGAAGGCAAGCCGACGGAGGCAGTGTGATGCTTTGGGCGATGTCCTGCTGGGAAAACTTGGGTCCTGCAATCCATGTGGATTTTACTTGCAGACCTTGTACACCCTTTCATTGAAACATATTTAAAGCAATTAGCATAGTGTCTTTTTTATTAACCTTTGGCTAGCCTTGCATTATATGATGATGCTCTAATTCATGTAAATGTTTTTTAAACCATTTACGCGCGAACCATTTAAGACAAAAGAGAAAGCACTGTATGTGAGTGTTCTGTCTATATGACGTACAGAACACACAGAAAGATGTATGGCAGTAGCATGCACACACTTATTTTTATAAGATTCTTAGATAAGTTAAATAAAATTGTATATATATATATATATATATATATATATATATATATATATATATATATATATATATATATATAAAGAATATAATATTAGTGTAATTTATTTATGACAAAACTTTAAGGTATACAGAAATATTCATATTATTTCATATTGATATTTTTGGGGGGTGGAGGATGTGAACTCTGCTCCCCCTGCTCCCCCGCTCGCTGAAGACCGAAACCAGGCGAAACCTCTCCTGAAATAACAGCTGTTTCCACTTACATAATGGCAGCAAGATGTCACTTCATATTCTGGCTGGCGAGGCTGTCACAAGCCATTAATCCAGGTCCATCCATGGGCCACGCTGTCACATCCAGCACTAGAGCGTGGTGGAGCCGGCCCGCAGTGATCGGGGGAGAAACAAACAGACCTGTGTAGTGTAACCTACACAGCACTTTAAATGGATGTCTTACAACCTCACAGCTTTATGCCACCTTTTTCACCTGTAACGGGAGAGCCTGTCCTCCCCATTATTGGATGGCACTCTTATCCATCTCACAGACCATGTGACTGATAGCATGTTGTTTTCAGGCACATCCACATCATTTATGCACTGTCACATGTGAAATAGCACACAATTATCAGGTAATTACTTTCTAAAAGGGGATAGTGATGTGTTATTTCACTGCCACGTATAAATTAACATATGTCAGTCATACGGCATGTTTTCAGGAATCATTCTTGATTGTATTATCAGTGCCTATGGAGTTGTATATTCAGTTTTCAAAGATATACCATTCCCTCTGTCACTACATCATGAAAAAAAACAGGAAGAATTTTGCTCAAAGCATTGCCTTTGGTAATCACTCAAAGCATTGCATCTTCTATTTAGGGATTTCATATGCCCTCTACTGGCCAACACGAAGATGTTGGATGCAGAGAGAGAGAGAGAGAGAGAGAGAGAGAGAGAGAGAGAGAGAGAGAGAGAGAGAGAGAGAGAGAGAGAGAGAGAGAGAGAGAGAGAGAGAGAGAGAGAGAGAGAGAGAGAGAGAGAGAGAGAGAGAGAGAGAGAGAGAGAGAGAGAGAGAATAATTTGAACAAACTTAAAACGTCATGAAATAACTATTCAATGCAGGACCGATCACATTTATGTGATTTTGACCCAGATTACTTGTGTGATCACTTTCAAAGGCCACCTAATAAAGAATAATCCATGTTTACTGTACATCAATTCATGCTTTTTTATCGATCAAAAGCTTTCGGTTTTATCTGAATGCAGTAAGCAGACCGTTGTGTCTCTTTTTCCCCATTTCTCCAAAGCCCGCAGATACAAAATCTTACATTAACACAAGACCACTGGAGTCCGCCTCACCCTTTCCAGCAATGAATACTTCATGCAATTGGGACCCTATTACCGCATAAAACACACCGGCTTGTCAATGCTTTTGAAACTTGCCGAGATCTAGAGTTCTTTAGAGTGTGTTGAAAGGTCAAAGGATGTGATGAGGCACTGCTGGATGCATTGGGCTGGAGCATCAGATGTGTTGAGCAGCATCAATGTGTTAACAGTTTGAGGCTTTTCTTGGATGTGCAAAGTGATCCCTTACAATGTGCCAGCTGTTCTAAGCAGAGGAGATGTCTTACTATAATGGGGAATATTGCATTAGATATCATGGATCTGGGGAAGAAATTTCAGTATACAATACCGCCTGCATCTGTTCCAGTGTGTAGGTTATTTCCTGACACTTCGTTACCGATATTCAGCTTTGGTAGGGAGAGGTGCTTCCTTTTTGTTCCCTGTGTGTTGTAATATTTCTTTCCTACAGTAATCAAATATTAATGTTGAGAGAATCAAAAATGCCAACGGCAGAAGATATACTCCTGCCCTGTGCTCGTGGATGTTATAAGAAGATTTTTTTCAGCAAGTTTTTTTTGAGAAATATTTCCTTGTGCATTTGCCTCAGGGGAAAATTTACTGAGAATGAATAGTGCCCGCCGATGACGTCTTTTATTCGCATGTGCTAGTTACTTTATTCTAGCACATCACTCACTAAAGGAAATATGGTCAGGGCCATTTTTATTTTTTTGAACGCAAATGGCATGGTGTAGTTCTCCATCTAGCTGGTCCGTTGTGAGAGCTATAGGTTGTAGGGGATGTAGCAAACCACCACATTTTAGTAGTGTCCAGTCCAGTCGCTGCAGTCCAGACATCTGAATCAGCTCTTTAAAATGCTGAAAGTGCGTCCGCTTATAACTCTGCTCTCCATCAGTAGAGATATGCAATGATCAATAGAATATCGTCACAAAAAATAGCTGTAATTAGTGATGCACAGTATAATTACATTAGTCAACAATAATGAGATCACGTATTAATGATTTGCCTATCTATTGTATTTCTACATGGCAAATGGGTATTTTTGTCATATCATATACAATATTAGGTAGCACAACTGTTTCAAACATTGACATTACATAAATGATTTCTAAAGGATCATGTGACACCTGAAGACTGGAGTAATGGCTGGTGAAAATGTAGCTTTGCATCAGAAACGGTGTCTAACATGCCACCTTTCTGTGCAAATGCTGGTGTAAGCATGGCATGACAGAATCGTGCCCTCTGTCTGTGCAGACCAACAAGCTGCCCGGTCTTACGAAAGGTCATGCCATCAGTCAGGGTTGATGTTTAAGACAATTATGTTCTGCTTGAAGACATCCTTAAAGTGGAGCTTGGGTCGGCCATGAAGGCGATGTCCCATAGCTAACTCGCAATGGAAGATGGACTTTGGAAGACGTTCATCTGACATACATGGCCGATCCATCTGAGACGTCTCCTCTGGATCATGGTGTACATGTCGCTGCTGTTAGTGAGCTTCAGCATGGTGGTGTTCTGCCATGACAGGCAAAAGGATCTTTCGTAGACAACGGAAGTGAAAAGCATTAAGCTTGTGCTCCTGCTGCCGGTATGTAGGCCACGCTTCGCTTCCATATAGCAGAACGGAAAGCACACAGGATCAATATACCTGCACCTTTACTTTGAGAGACAGGTGGCTATTGTCTCAGATGCCAGACTGAAGTTGCCCACAGGTTGTTGAGGCACGACGATCCTGGTATTCAGTTCGGCATCAATGCAGCTGCTGTCAAGGTTGAGCCGAGAAATATCTCAACAATCGACAGCACTGTGCCATTGATGGTGACGGGGGAGCAGGAACATTCTCAGGTTTAGGGTGAGTCCAAACTGTGTGCAGGCAGAAGCAAAAGAATTGCATATCTCCTGAATCTCCTCAGGCAGCGTCGTCTTCATTGAGCAACTCGCGCACAAGGACGTGCTTCACCCTGGTTTTGGCCCTCAGATATGCCAGGCTGAAGAAGTTGCCATCCCGCCTGAATCCGGAAATGGCCGCCGCAGCACAGCCAAGAAATGCGTTGTGAGCGAGGACACACCGCTGCTTAACTGCTTCCCCTGCTTAACTCCACAGCAGACATCCAACTTGTTTGAGTGGGCACTGCTGAACTGTTCTGTTGCTGCAGAACGTGAAAGAAACCATAGCGACTCACATAAATGAAAGCCTTAGTCAGATCAACAAAAACCATGTACAGTGGGCGTTGCTGTTCCACACACTTTTCTCGAAGCTGGCGTACTATAAAAAATCATGTCCAAGGTCGAACAGCCAGCACGGAAACCGCACTGACTCTCCGGCAGCACCTGGTCATGAAGGCGCTGCAGTCTTGGGAGAATTGCACAGGCAAGGCATTTTCCCGGCAGGCTAAGAACGACGCTTGGGACAGTTGATGGGCCAGCCCTTCACAATCACGAAAGTTTAAGCCTTGACGAGAACACGTGAAAGGGAGCTCATTGTTACTTGTACGTCAGACAGCAAGTGGAAACTAAACTGAGCTGTATGTTATGTCTTACACAAACAAAAGTATGTCAAAAAATAGCGAGTATCCTAATAAACAAAGTTGGTCTTGTCTTAAGTGAACATAAACAGCTGAGAAACAGATATGTACAGTATCAGTATATTGCATCTGTTCATTCACCCTTAACGTGACAGCAGCCTAATATTCATGCTGCTGCTTGTGTTTTTAAAGCTGTCATATAAATAGCTTTTTTTAAATTATTTCTTACGTTGTCTGAGGTCAACTAATGATGTTTGTGTGGTTTTTACATTCAAAAACATCATAACTAAAAAGGCTATTTTCTACACTGGTTTTGAGGCTCTCTCCTGAACGCTGGGTTCTAATTTGGAAGTAAAAGGCTACGGCAAGGATTGGAAAATATTTGCATATTTAATGAGCTTCAGCCCCCCTTACATATCTATGCCCCTGTCAGTTCAAATGAGAGATTGTTTTGAAAGCGGCAACCTGAATGATACTCTCGACCACATTGCTCGTAAATGTCTTCATCAAACAAACACAATGATTTATTTCTCATCCACCCGCGATTGATTGGAGTATTACTTTTGTATTACATGGCCCGTCCGATCGGTCGATGTAAGCGTGAACCACACACACACACACACATGCACACGTGCGCCTGCGTGCTCGCCCTTCAAATGTCAAGTCAAAGAGAGAGTGAACAGCGCAGATCAAGAAAGGAATATTATTTCATTATTTGAGATTCATCAGCCTGCTAACTGGATTACGTTTTGGTACCCCATCTGTAAACACATAGTTGGGCTTTGCGAGCCCTGGCCCATACATGTCTAGCATGCTACAGGTATGTTCTGTTAGACACGTACACATAAGCAAAGCAATCTATAACAATGCAATACTATTACATGTATAAAAAACACATTTTACTCACATAAGCGTGTTGCACCATTCCTGTTGGATCCAATATAGAAGAAACAGCATTGTGTTTTAATCTCAAATGTCTACAAATCAAGCGTCAACTAGAGATTAATTAACAAATGATCCCGCAGTGAAATGAAGTGAACATGTGTTCCCCACGTGAGCTGGAATTCATTAAAAATAAAGTTCAGCTACACATTTCAAATATTAGGATCTGAAGGAAGCTTATGCAGCGACTGTGTTCTTCCACAACCAGGAATAGCGCAATATCTTGCTATCTAACTCTGCATGTTTATTGTTGTTGGCCAGGACGAGGCAATCAGCTCCATGAGTCGATGGGCGGGGCTACTGAGTTAGACGTGCTGTTGAGGTTTACTTTTACTTTTTTCACGATTTACTTATCTGTACAGCGCTGTTTCCTCTGTCCTAAAAACGGCCTGATGATTTCCTTGTTCTATGAAGTCCCTCCTTCAGAAATACGTAACGAGTTCTGATTGGGCCAGCGCTTCCCGTGTTGTGATTGGACAGCAGCTTAGCGCACTTTGCCCGGAAATGTCCCGCCTCTTACATAACGGGGAGATGCAAGCACTGAATGCGCGCTCTTCTCCACGTGGAAGACTAACAAGACCACGCCCCCTATTTTGCGTGTTCTTGTGGGCGGAGGGTTAGTCAACAAACGGTTCTAGTGATGTCATTACATCCCTGCACTTCCTGCTGTAGTCCAAACCGGCCGTTCGCTGTAGGCTTTGAATGGGAGCTTGGCATTGAACTTTGAGCTTTATAATTTTACAGGGATTATTTATGCTCTAACAGCAACTTTTAACACTAACTAAAGTTTGAAAGATGGAATCGCGAAGAACGCGATTTATAATATGTTTAATATAGGTTTGGAACAATTTGAGGCAAAGTAAATGATGACAGAATTTTAATTTGGGGGTGAACTATCCCTTTAAGTCACCAGCCATTGGCAGTATGCATGTGAAAACTATTCCTGCTATTTGAACCAAAAGCAGTTTTATATAGCAATCAGTCTCACAGAATTTAGATTGATATCAAATATATGGCAATGAATTGGTTATCAGCTTCAAAATTGTATTATCAGTATCAGCCAGAATTTCCATATCAGTGCATCCCTGTAATATCACTGTTAATTGTGCCGTCACATTGGGAATACAGCACATTCTATAATCAGCCTCATTTGCATAGACAGTTTGCACTATTTACCTAATTTTAAATATGAAGCAGCACTGTTCCATTGCATTAAGCACCAGGTTATGATGGATTGTAAGTGGTTGTGAGTAAGATGCAAGACTTTGTGCAGAAAAAAAATAAGCTTTTATTTTTAGTGCATGTGATTCTTCAGAAAAAAAAAGTAATTTTTAAAAACATGTAGTATGTGTACGATTGGTGCTAATTGTTCACCTCGTCATTACATCGGTTGATCGTCTTTAACCAAAGCACAAAAAATGTAGAGGAATTTTTTTCCATATTGAGTAAAACTTGCATTCACTGGGCCAGCATTTAATTGCTTTTCAAATGGTTGCCAAACCGATGGGCAAATTAGGAGAGCGAGAGATTGTGTAAATTAAAATTCTGAGATAAACACGGATTCATAATTGTTGTTGCGCTCCTTTCTTTTGTGTCTGACCTGACCTATTGTGTGTTCGAGTGTGGCTCTGTGCTGTCGAGCCTTGCTGTGTTTTGACACAGGTGGTAATGACTTGAATGGTTCAGAGGTCAAATTCAATTAGCCTCGAGATTTTTATAACCCAGACTATATTAAGTTATTGACCTAATTAAAACTGAAGGCATAACTTGTCATAGACTTTCTGGTGTCAGATTGCATGTAAAATAATGTAAACTCATTACGGGCAATGCTTTTTTCTCCAGGAGGAAAACAGCCTCTTTATGGCCTGACCTTTCGTGTTGGTCATTGACAAACCCATGATCCAGTGCAGATTTCATTAGAGAGAGAAACTCATCTTCATTGATCAAACTGAGAACTGGCTTGAGGGGCTCAGCAGGGCGTGGAATAACTACGCACTGATCAAAGAGCTTCGAGGACGGTATCAACAGGCCTGCGCGTTTCACATGCTGCGAAGAGGAGAGAGCCCGCATCCTTGTTAGGCTAGCGTATCGGATAGTAGCCGTATAGTTTGGGGTCAGTGGGTCAGTAAATTGATCAAAAGTGACAGTGCACTAAAAGACATTTATCATTTTATATTTTTAATAAATTCTTTCAAACTTTCTGTTCATCAAAGAATCCTGAAAAAATGAATCCATCTCCAATGAAAAGTTTAAGCAGCACAATTGTTTTCAACATTGACAAATGTTTCTTGAGCAGCAAATCAGCATATTACACTCTATGGACCCATTTTATATTAGATGGCCTTAACTATGTACTAACATTTAAATTCACCATTTGGGCCCCACTTTATATTAGGGGCCTTAAGTACTATGTACTAACATCAAAAAAAATAAGTGCAATGTACTTACTGTGTTCAAATTGTATTGCAAAGCACGTTTGCTGATATCGAGGTGGGATACGGGTAGAGTTAGGGACAGGTGTGGTGGTGTGTGTCAGTTTAAGGGTAGGGTTAGGTGTAAGGGAAGTGACAACTGTGTAATTAAAAATGTAACTACAGAAATTAAGTACAGACGTAATTCCATGCAGGTATCTTTAAAATGTAAGTACAATGTAAAAACATGTATGTATGCAAGAAGTGCATTGTATCAAATGATTAATTAAAATGTTTGTACATAGTAGTTAAGGCCACCTAATATAAAGTGGGTACAAAAGTTTAACCATACTAGCATACATTCAGGTAAGGTTCAACAATATAAAAAACTACTGCTGCATGTTAAGTGTTTTATTAACACTTTCCCTGCCATTGATGAGTTGACTCGTCGTTCATGAGAAAACGCTTCCCTGCCATTGATAAGTGTTTCCCTGTAATATGCTAGGGGGCGCTATTATGCATCTCCTGAACATGTACAGATTCTCCAATGCAGAACACAGGAAAAGAGTAAGCAGAACCGAGCGATAGCATATGTAAGCAGATGCATATGAAATCATCAATAATAAACAGGATATAAACCAAAAGCCTAATTTTACTGAGTGAAATGTTTAACCAGGAAAGAGTAAGAACTGTGCAAACTTTAGGGGTGTTAATAGACTCAAACTACTCAATCTGTTTTGCTCTTTGCTCTGAATCTCATACAGATGTAGTCTTTGACAAAAAAAAAGTGATTTTCTCAGATTTGCTCAAAATGTAGGTTTTTATTATTATTTCATTTTATTTATTTTTGATTAAACTCACCCACATTAAAGTGTAGTTAAAAAAAAAAAAAACACTTGAATGTGAGGGAATGGGTCAAGTGTATTTGACTACAAAGTTTTTGATATTGTATGTTCAGATATTAATACAACAAAATATATACTGGGGGCCATGAAATGTTGGCTGTGGCTAGGCAACTTTAAACGCTCACTGGAAAAGAGTTAAGTATCTGTTTTGCAGTTAAAATGTTGCTAAAATGTCAATCTAGTTTCATGTTTTAGGGGGTTTTCATACTGAGCACTATGGCTGCAGTCCAACCTGTGCTGGTCTGGTTTCACACTCTTGATTCTATTAAATCCTAGTGAACTTGCGTGTTTCTTAAATAATAACATACGAAAAAACATTTTGAGCTATTATTAATTTGGCAGGTTTTGGGATTCCTTACCCTGTGAATTGCCACATCTTATTCTTAATGGCCACATCAGTATGTGTGGCAGAGTGACGCAAAGGCGTTTGCTTGTATGTGCGTCAGATGAGCATGGCTTGCTGCTGCTTGCAAACAAACACTTTTGAGGAGACAGCGGATTGTGAGCCATTCATTTTCTCGTCTGATTGCACTCATTCTGCAAGATTACACTGCACGCTCTTGTATCCAAGGTAAATCATCACCACTGTCATCCCTAACTTGTGTTTTGTTGATCTAATGATGTCATCATCAGCCAAAACACATGCACAGGTTACTTTACTTACTAAAGAACGCACCTGAGTCCAAGTTCCTTTCGCATTCACACAAATCTAAAAAAAAAAATTCAGTGCAACTAAACTCAGGCAATAACACACTGTAAAAAAAAATCAGGCCCCAATTGACATTTTTCTAGTGACTGATGCCATCTAAATTTTTTAGTTGGCCAAATTGAATTTATGTTAATTAAATTGCATCAATTCACAGAAATTCAATTTGGCCAACTTAACAATTTAGATATGATCAGTCACTAGAACATTTTCAATTGGGGCCTGATTATTTTATTTTTTTACAGTGCAATAATAGTTTCTCTGCGCAAAGTGCTTATCATATGGAAGGGGGGAATCTCCTCGACCACCACCAATGTGCAGCATCCTCCTGGCAGCCATAGTGCACCAGAACGCCCACCACACACCAGCTTATTAGTAGAGAGGAGATGGAGTGAGGAAGCCAATCAGTATATGGGGGTGATTAGGGGGTCATAATGATGCACAGAGGCCAATAGGCAAATTTCGCCAGGATGCCCAGGGTTACATCCCTACTCTATTGCATGGGATTTTTAATGACCACAGAGTCAGGACCTCGGTTTAATGTCTTATCTAAAGGACAGTGGTACAATGTAAAGAGTGCCAAAAGGTGTTTCATCCATTTTTTTTCCCAATGGCCAACCAGTCTTGGGCTACAAGGTGATAGCTGTAGCCTGACAAGCCAGAACCACATCAAGATGTTTGGTCTGGAAACTCACCATTGACAGGGCTCAATCCGAGGGACGGGATAAACAGTTGTCTTTCAAACTCCCTCTGCACGGCGTGGACGCAATTGGATAGAGCTACAACCAACCAGAGCAACGAAGCTGAAGCAGAGCTCGTTGGTAGATTAAACTTTCGCTGTATCCGGTCGGCAAAACTCAGAACACATCTTCCCTTTTTAAGAATGACTTCAGCGCCATTCTTTGTTCTTTTCTCAGAGAAAAGAATAATTCTATGTCTTCCAATGTCGCGGTCAAAGCTAATTCGAAAGACCGCCATTCGCCAGTTTTGTGTTTACTAGAAGCACGCAAGCGCAACTCTGCCGTCATTATGTTAAAACCCGCCCACCGACTCTATACACAATGTGATTGGCCCAACCAGAGTTTGGCGTTTACAGCTCAGAAGTGTATTGAGAGTTGCTAGACAACACTCACAGCATATTAGATTTGCTGACACTAGGGTGCGTCTAGATTTCTAGGCTATGATAGCTGTTGATGATAGCTGTTGAGAAAGTTTCGGGTTCTGTATCCCAGAGCATTCCCTTGTTCCGCATGACAGCTTTCACAAATTAACAATTTGTCATGCAAACAGTGCCCTGTTTCGAACTAAAGGGTTAGGTGCTAGTGTGCATCCTTAATTGACAACTATATATATATATGGAGTTGGCCCACCCTTTGCAGCTTTAAAAGGCTTTCCACAAGGTTTAGGAGTGTGTTTACTGGAATGTTTGCCCATTCTTCTAGAAGCGCATTTGTGAGATCAGGCACTGATTTTGGACGAGAAGGCCTGGCTCGCAGTGTCCGCTCTAAATCATTACAAAGATGTTCTATTCATGAAAGTGGGTTGAGGTCAGGAGCCAGTCAAGTTCCTCCACACCAAACTCACTCATCCATGTCTCTATGGCCCTTGCTTTGTGCACTGGTGTGCAGTCATGTTGGAACAGGAAGGGACCACCTTCAAATGGTTCCCACAAAGTTGGGAGCATACAATGTCCTGGTATGCTGAAGCATTAAGAGCTTCTTTCACTGGAACTAAGGGGCCAAGCCCAACCACTGAAAGCAACCCCACACCATAATCACATCTCCATCAACAATTGGCACAATGCAGTCAGGCAATAATCTTTCCCCTGGCAACCGCCAAACCCTGACTCAGCCATTGGATTGCCAGAAAGAGATGCGTGATTGATCAGTCCAGAGAACACGTCTTCACTGCTCTAGAGTCCAGTGGTAGTGTACTTTACACCACTGCATCCAATGATTTGGATCTGGACACTTGGTGATGTAAGGCTTGGATGCAGCTGCTCGGCCATGGAAACCAATCCCATGAAGCTCTCTACACACTGTTCCTGAGATAATCTGAAGGCCACAGAAAGTTTGGAGGTCTGTAGCTATTGACTCTGCAGAAAGTTAGTGTGGCTTACCACTTTTTGCCTGAGTTGCAGTTGTTCCCAGTTGCTTCCACTTTGTTATAAGACCACTAACAGTTCACTGTGGAATATTTAGTAGCGAGGAAATTTCAAAAATGGACTTATTCCACAGGTGGCAACCTATCACAGTACCACACTTGCATTCACTGAGCTCATGAGAGCGACCCATTCTTTCACAAAAGTTCGTAGAAATGTCTGCATGCCGGTGCTTGATTTTAAACACCTGTGGCCATGCAAGTGATTGGAACACCTGAATTCAATGATTTAGAGGGGTGTCCCAATACTTTGGGCAATATAGTGTATATGGTTATTGATCTGAAAATGAAGTGCCTGCATTTACCAAGAGATCTCGTATTTATTATTTTTGTATGTTAGACATAGTAGAGACATTGGGGAGTTATTGTCTTTAATGTCAGTTGTATGTGTTTCTCTATTCCTCCATTCCTCTACCCTCTCCCTTCTCCATCAACCCCCCCCCCCCCCCCCCCCCCCGGTCCCTCTCCCTCTGTCTGTCTCCTTTTCTGTTGTTGTCTTCCGGCATCTTCTTCTTCATATACTAAAGGAATTCACTAGGAAGAGATTTTCTTAAGCCCTATTCGGACTGGATTAGTTTAACATGGGGACATGGGGGTAAAGTAATCATTACCAGAGGTTCTCTGTGATTTTAGTCCCGTCCGAATGTGCCGGACAACGTCAGTAAAGATTACAGAGACTTTTACCTTCTGTAAAAAGGTCTGGAAAAATGACCTCGGGTAATACTAATCCCGTTCGAATAGACCCGCTGTAAAAATGTATGGTAAAATTCCTTCATTTCCTGTTTAAAAGTTTAAAAAAAGCGCATTTTGCGACCTTGGAGGCGCTTGAAGCATTCGGTTGCATTGTAGGTGGTGGGACAAATCTGTGGAAAATGTCCAGTATTTTCCGCATATCATTTAAAGCAAAAAGATCAAAAGCACTTATTAGAGGCACAACACATTTTAGCTCTAGGAAAGTGTCTATTACCAACATAATCCAATCAGAATCGTTATACTGGACCTAACTGTTTAATAAAACACACATATATATTGGAGACGGAGTTCAGACTGGCGCTCAGGTTGTGTGTTTGCTCACGGTATACCAGTAACGTCATACGCACATGACGTCAAGGAGGTGCGTAAAGCGAGTTACTCCTCCCACTTCTGCTAGTTTTACTGAGATGTCTTATCCCGTGCGAATTGGCCATTAATATTACAGACGTCCTGAGGTAAAATGACTTTACCCCCATGTCCCCATGTTAATCTAATCCTGTCCGAATAGGGCTTTAGAAAGTAGAGAAACATGCGTCCTATGTTTAAAATAGAGCGTACTTCATGCTTATATCATTTGATATCACAGGACAAATATATCAGCGGAAAATAATCCACTGTATGCATCGGTAGAAACACACGTTGTATGCACATTCCTGCGTGTATACACATTTTTGTATGGAAAAAATGATCTCACCCCATGTCTCTCCCATGGGACACATGTACAAACACAGCCTGACTTTACAAATAATTATGAAAGGACAAATAAATTATTAATAATAATAATAATAATAATAATAATAATAATAATAATAATAATGATAATAATAATAATAATAATAATAATAATAATAATAATAATAAATAACATTAAACAATACAATCTCAGTCTTCAATGTTCTTCAGAAATAAACCCACCATGAGAAACATTCAGAGTGGAAACTATCTACGGCCTCCCTTATACAGTTATATGTGGCCCTACCAAAAATTGGATGGTTTGTGTCCAAATAGTGATATTCCCAGGAATTCCTTTTTTTTTTTTTTTTAAACCTTATTGATTTGCTTTGTTTCTGCATGACGCATCTATAAATATGCAATCCTGCACGAGAGAGAAAGCCAGCACACTCGTCTATTGTTCACCTCATTTTGGATTCTCATTCAAAATGGAGAAAAAAAACATCAAAGGCAAATAGAAGAGGACATGAATTAATTAACAATTTGAAGTGAACGTATGTACACAGACCGCTGTGGTGAATTGCTATTCATTTGGAATAAGACACTTATCACAGCTTTGCAGACAGCAAGAAACACCTCACACGAAGTGGTATTGACACAAAGCAGGCAGAAAGAAAATTCGGGAATTATTCACTTCAGAAGCTTCCTTAGCTCTTCAAAAAGAGACCGACATGCTACTAAAATATTCAGTCAAATTTATAATATCATGGGTTCACGCTGCTTCATAGCTCGTGGCCATGGTTTACTTTCTATTTATAGTTAAGACGGGGCCCGTGATCATTCTTCCAGTGACCTTCCATCCAAATCCGGTCTCCGCTTTACACAGGGTTCATCCTCGGTGCGCCCAGCGACGTTCGGCGAATCTGCAGATATGGAGGCTAATTTTGTTTGTGCATTATTTGTCAGTTTTATTTTCATTAACTTCTGGGCGCAATGATTGATGATATAACAGATGCTCCATAAATCAGCGAAGAACAACATGGTGCAGACACAGACTTCGGCCATCACTTAAAACATCAACTGCAGCATTCAATATAAATGAAGATGAAACTCTTGTTGGAGCGCTTTTTAATGACTTTACTTTACTTTGCTCTCATCTTATAAGGAGCTGACACTTGAAGCATTGGAGCAATCTGCGCCCATTTACAAAGTTCAATACCCCAAACACCAGCTCACCGGTGTCCCCTCACTCAATATGTTAGGCAATAGCAAAATGTATAGTATTTTTCATATAAAAAGGCAAGGGAAAAAACTGCAAAGGGCGTGCAACCACTATAAATGGTAATTGTCCTACTTTACTGTGCCTTGTATGAAACACAGTCCAGTTTATAAATGAGACCTTCAGCGAGCTCCTCTCCTGCCAGCCAGCCCTGTTTCAAATCATCCAGCCTTTGCTTTTAACTTTAAAGGGTGCCTGTCACCATGCCTTCCTCCTTCAAACATTTGGGTGTAGCGAGGGCTTTCTCCACTGCTTGGCTGTGTAATTCTCCATCATTCCCTTAATGTGGGGTTTGATGTCTGAATATATTTCACTAATGGATCATAAATAAAAATGACCCAGGTCGGCCACAAGCAAATTAGTAAATTAGTTTGCAGCTTGCCAGAGAGATGGATAGGCTTTAGTCAACCTACACAAGTCAAGCAGAACCGCGTTAAGATGAACAGCTGCCTCGTCTGAATAAACAACAACAGATAGACAGAGATTCAACTAAAGTTCTCCAGGTTCTCTCTTTTGTTTCACTCTTCCTTCCTTCCTTCCTTCCTTCCTTCCTTCCTTCCTTCCTTCCTTCCTTCCTTCCTTCCTTCCTTCCTTCCTTCCTTCCTTCCTTCCTTCCTTCCTTCCTTCCTTCCTTCCTTCCTTCCTTCTTCTTCTTTCTTTCTTTCTTTCTTTCTTTCTTTCTTTCTTTCTTTCTTTCTTTCTTTCTTTCTTTGCTGTCCTTAATCCTTCCTTCCTTCCTTCCTTCCTTCCTTCCTTCCTTCCTTCCTTCCTTCTTTCTTTCTTTCTTTCTTTCTTTCTTTCTTTCTTTCTTTCTTTCTTTCTTTCTTTGCTGTCCTTAATCCTTCCTTCCTTCCTTCCTTCCTTCCTTCCTTCCTTCCTTCCTTCCTTCCTTCCTTCCTTCCTTCCTTCCTTCCTTCCTTCCTTCCTTCCTTCCTTCCTTCCTTCCTTCCTTCCTTCCTTCCTTCCTTCCTTCCTTCTGTAATAAAAGCTTTCTTTCTTTATTTCTTTCTTTTTTCTTTCTTTCTTTCTTTCTTTCTTTCTTTCTTTCTTTCTTTCTTTCTTTCTTTCTTTCTTTCTTTGCTGTCCTTAATCCTTCTATCGTTACTTCCTTACTTCCTTCTTTCTGTCTGTAATGAAAGCTCTTTCTTTCTTTCTTTCTTTCTTTCTTTCTTTCTTTCTTTCTTTCTTTCTTTCTTTCTTTCTTTCTTTCTTTCTTTCTTTCTTTCTTTCTTTCTTTCTTTCTTTCTTTCTTTCTGACAGCTATTGGTGTCAGAAAGAAAGAAAGAAAGAAAGAGTTATTTCTTTCTTTCTGACACCAATTGCTGTCATTAATCCATCCATCCTTCTTTCCTTCCTTTCTTTCTTATAACACTACTTGGCATTTCCATGCTAGTTACCCAGAGTTCATTTCCTGACAGTCTAAGCTGAGGCATATCCAATAAAAAAACTGGAAGGAATATTCAATATTGCACCTCCAGAGAGAATCCATGTTTTGTCATTCCTGTCGTCTTTGTTCTTGACATTTCTAGGGTGCAAAATGTCTATTATGACTTTACACCGCTATGTTTCACATGAATTCACATTAACGCATTTCCCCAGAAATGATCATTTGTGCTTTCAGCTAGTGATTTCAGTCCATTATTCTGGTCATGAACCAGCCGTAGCAGGTTTAAGACTCTGATGATGCAGCAGAGGAAAGGGGGAATAGGCAGGAAGGAGTAAAAATGTCAAACTCAATGAATTCATCTTGGTAACATGTATACAGCTCACCATTTTAAAACCGCTGCGGAAAGAGCACTGTGCTCTTAATGGCCAACATATTTGATTACGTGATTCTTGCGTACAATAAAAACGAATTACTATAATTTAGTGCTCAGTATGGAATATACTAGACCATGCCGAGATGGACGATGTGACCACAGAAAAGGGTTGTGCAAAATTTATGTCACTATCTGTTTGCAACCACATCATTTCATGTTATTGCTGAGCTGGGGAATCGAAAATGAAAACTCTTATCTGTGAGTGTTGTATTGATTGAAGGTGGTATGGTAAGGATTTTCAGATAGTCAATTACTACATTCAGATAGTATTCTTTTTGCCATTTTTTCTCTCAGTGTGATACAATCACCGCAGAAGAGAGTACGTTGTAATTCTGTGTTTTCATATATATATTTTGCATCACACCCAAACACTGTCTAAATGGAGCTTTAACTAATTTCAAGCTGAAATATTACATCATATTTATCGTAATCTGTGATTGCCATTAAGGATAAAATAAAATATATATATTTTATTTACTTTTTGTTTTATGTAATAACACCACTTTTTTTTTATTTATTTTTTTTTATCTTGAACTGTTTTATACGGTCGATTTTACCTGATTATTTTCTCACTGTATATTTCATTTTTGTATTTATGTTGATGTTTAGAGCTTGAGTTTTCATAGTTTGTTGGCCCATGAAGGCTGACTGTTTTAGTGCCCATAATAGGCTATTTTTGGATGTGGCTCCAGCAATGCCTGACAGCGTACTCGGCACATGCAGGGTGAGGGGAAATCATCAGAAATCAACTTTTTCTATCAGCTCAGAGCAATTGACTGATGATTCACTGCGACATCTCTGCTGATTTCCAAATGAAAAGCAGGAGCTTGCTGAATAAACATTCAGCTGATTGGCACCACATTGAGTTCATGGATTCTTTGATTGCGCACCAGTTATATATTATCTGTTTGTGGCATTATGCAAAATTGTATTCATGCCTGAGACATGCTATAGGCTACTATGGCAAGGCTATATTGGGTGAATTTGCTAAACTGTTGTGCCACGTTACCATGTGGTATTGTTTACCCCTCACAATCCACTCTAAGCCTAATGTGCACCCGTAGAGCACTGCATTTAAACAAATTCATTAGTTAAAATAATAATTAAAGAAAAAATGTGTCTTTAATTAATTAATACTGCCAAGTATATATATATATATATATATATATTTTTTTTTTTTTTTTACATTTTTTACATTTTTTACATATGCAGTATTTATCTAGAAACTATTTATCAATACACTGTTAAAAAATAAATAACATTTGAACATTTTCTAGTGACTGATCACATCTAAATTTAATCCGAATTTAAATTCTATGAATTGATACATTTTTCAGTTGGCCGTATTTAAATTTTGTGAAGTGATGCAATTTAATTCACAGAAAATCAATTGGGCCAACTGAAAAATTTAGATGTGATCAGTCACTTGAAAATTATAATAAATAAGTAATTTGCAGACTATTATATGATATTACACAATATTTTTGCTTATAATGTTATTCTCTCAAATATCATCATGTATATGAACATTGAAATATTCTGAATGCTGCACACAATCTGAATGCTGCACATACAGAAGGCTTGTATAGAGCCTTGCTTAGTCTATGATATACAGTATGTGGCCAAACCAGAGAGTCCATTCATACAGCTCCAAGCCAAATCATGTTAACATTTTTCAGAAATCATGTTAACATATTACTCTGTCTGCCTTAAATTACCTCCCAGTCTCCATGAAGGTGAACAAGCACTCTGATTAGATGCTGAGGGGTTCAACCTAAATTAAAAAGTATTTTTAAATGGTGCCTGGACCAGTCCATACTAAGCACCGGTCTATATGCAGCGTTCCCCTGTTACGCTCAAGGTCACAGGGGGGCGAAGAGTTTTAATTGAAAATGAAATTGTCTACCTGATGGGTTCACCTAATTATGAAATATTAGAGCGGAGAGCACAGATCAAGAATGTGAGAAATTATGAAGGGATCACCTTGGAATATTATGGTTTGTGATGTGCCGTGAACCCTCGTGCTGACCAATGGCAAGCTCCAAATTAAAGCCTGTGCTCTCTCTCCTCTAACCAGAAACACAAATCCCACAAAATAATGAAAGTAATCTAAAGGCCGCCATCTGACGTGAATTGCCTTAAAGGCTGATCCTTGAGAACTATTGGATAGACCACCTTGTCTTGGTTTTTTGCTAGAGGACATCATTATCATACATATAGTATCGCTTTCGGTATAGACGTTGGTATAGAATGCTGAAGCCACAGAATGGGCTTTGATGACAAGCGGCGACGCTAAGCCTCGTCCCTGGCTTCACAACATGATGACAAAAGCATATGACATTTGGAGTATGGAGTTTCTGTCTTTCCATGCCATCACCGAGACACGCTAATGGGTCCTGACATTACAGCTGTAAGAGATGCCAAGCATAAAATGTGACAGACAAAGGGTTATCTGGGGGAAAGAAAATACCTAGAACCCGATGACACCCCCTTCCGGTTCCTTTAAAGTCCTCTAGCTCTGAAGGACAAATGACCAGGGCTTATCTAATGCTGGATAGAGACACAATCCAGTGCGCATGGTGTTAATGTTTGATAGCAGTTGCCTCCGGCAAGACACAAAAACTCAAGGCAATAAGGTCAATAGGTTTTGGGCTGTCTATTGAACACAGCCCTGTGGCTATTTTCTATTCCTTACATTCGCTGGAAGTCTTGTCCTTCTGAGCTGCCTTCATCATGACTTGGTGTCTTTTTCCAGAACCATGGTGTGTCGCTTTCCTTTGTGTCTCAGACCCACATGTATATCTGGCTTTTTTTGTTGTTGTTGTTTATTTATGTATTGATCGCCAAACTGCATTTATATTTCATGCTTTAGCCTTTTAAAGTGTATGATATTCATTCCACCGCTATAAGCATTATGGTGAATGGTAAAAGTGTTCTAATATTTGTCCCCGATTCAGTTAATTCTCCAAAGAAACTAAGAGGGCTGCTGAGAAACTTTAAAGGAATAATTATTTATCATGCAGACAAGCATGTGAAATGTCTTTTGAGAAAACAACAAAAACTTTGGGCTCACGTATCACGTCTAAATGAAAATGGTTTCGTTTTTGTTTTTTTGTTTTTTTCTTCATTTCCCCTATTGGCTCTGACCTTAACAACAAACAGATAACATCAAACAGCATCTTCCATGTACTTAAAGCCTGGCAGCTTTGAGTCTATACAG
This sequence comes from Pseudorasbora parva, assembly GCF_024679245.1. Lineage (NCBI taxonomy): Eukaryota > Metazoa > Chordata > Actinopteri > Cypriniformes > Gobionidae > Pseudorasbora > Pseudorasbora parva. The sequence continues at coordinate 31,050,450 of NC_090182.1, forward strand.
GATTTAGTTAAAACAATTGATTTTATTTATTTATTTTACTTAAATAAATATATATATATATATATATATATATATATATATATATATATATATATATATATATATATATATATATATATATATATATATATATATATATATATATATATATATATATATATATATATATATATTCTTCCTGGCAACATAAAAACCAAAAACCACATCCTTCCCATTTTTAATATTATCATTATCATAACTTAGTTAGATTTATTTTAGCTCTGGTGCTTTGAGGTGAACAACAACTGGAGGAATTCTGATTAGATATTATTATGTCACAATTCCGGCACTAATTCATACCTGGATGTTGCGATTAAAAAATAACAGACCCAAAATGAAATACCTCCATAAATATATGAAGAAGAAAAAAATATGTGTCTTGTTTATTTCTGCATGAATTTATATGTGATTGTGTTTGCGGTATCGCAGGCAAATACGTTACTTTGTGAACAAATTCAATGCAAAATCTAAGATTTAAAGGATTATTTTAGAAAAAAAGATGATTTTAATAGTCTCTGCACATTGTGTGATTACTTGTGAGGAATGGGATGCTGGTCTAACACACATCTCTTCTATATTCTGGGCCTTGCCGAAGTGCTGGTGACAGGCGTTTGACAGGTAGACAGTGGAGTGCAGGGGAAGAGAGTGGAGGAAAAACATGTCTTTGGAAGAGAAACCCTGGAACTGTCTGCTGTATGGACACTCTAAATATATTCATATGAAGCCATACATAGAGCACATTCATCTCAACACATCAGCTGTTATATAAGATAGTGCTCTATTGTGCATTTGCAATTGACAGCTGTGCTGTTGTAAAAGATTAATATGTTTGGTGATGCTTTAAAGTATTGTTTACAGTAATGTTAACAGGTGGGCATAGTGAAATTGTTGAAATGTAATGACATTTTTTTCATATTTTGTTCATTTTTAAACACACTAGTCATTCATTGTTAATGACAATAATTATAGTGTTAATTTTTTACCGTGACTTTTTATTTTCCCTGCATAGCATATGTTTGATAATTAGGAAGCACATGTTTTTTTGTGATGTATATGTTTATATACGTGATAAGTTGTCACAGTGAGACCTGCCATTAAACAGCTTTTTTTAATATACTACTACTGCTAATGAAAATCAGTAGGAGTAGTGATCTGCAGGAATATGTGAATTGAATCATTTTGGGCATATGGCCAATTAGTCTCTTTTCATTTAGGTTATATACTGGAACCAAACCAGAAAAGGTAGTCCAGAAGATCCCACAGCATTCATACGCAAAATCCACATAGTTGTAATACCTGGGTGGGAATGCACATTTTTAATGAGTGTGCACACGTTAATACATTAACATTCACACATTTAACTGTCAAATCTGAAGCTGATTCCAGGGGAGAGTGTATGTACAAATTACTCTGAACTTACTCATATAGTTACGAATATTTCCCAGGCCCACTGACCTTTATTTATAGCCAGACAAGCCAGACCCACATCAAGATGTTTGGTCTGTTAACTCACCATTGACAGGTCTTTCAAATTCCCTCTGCACACAATAGGAAAGCGCTGCAACCAGACAGAGCAACGTGAAGCAGAGCTCGTTGATAGATTAACTGTCCCTTTATCCGCTCGGCAAAACTCAGAACACATCTTCCCTTCTTAAGAATGACTTCAGTGCCGTTCTTTGTTCTTTTCTCAAAGAAATCGGCCGAAGCCGATTCGAAAGACCGCCGTTCGCAAGCTTCTTTGTTTAACCTCCGCAACTCTGCCGTCATTATGTTAAAGGTCCCGTTCTTTGCGTGTTTTCGAAGCTTTGATTATGTTTACAGTGTGCAATATAACATGAGTTCATGTTTCGCGTGTTAAAAAAACACAGTATTTTTCACACAATTGACTTATCTGTACACCGCTGTTTCCTCTGTCCTAAAAACGGCCTGATGATTTCCTTGTTCTATGAAGTCCCTCCTTCAGAAATACATAACGAGTTCTGATTGGGCCAGCGCTTCCCGTGTTGTGATTGGACAGCAGCTTAGCCCACTTTGCCCGGAAAGGTCCCGCCTCTTACCATAACGGGGAGATGCAAGCGCTGAATGCGCCGCTCTTCTCCACGTGGGAGAGCAACAAGACCACGCCCCCTATTTTGCGTTTTCTTGTGGGCGGAGGGTTAGTCAACAAACAGTTCTAGTGATGTCATTACAGAAGGAAGTGCAGGGGTGTAGTCCAAACCGGCCGTTAGCTGTAGGCTTTGAAAGGGAACTTCTGTTAAATAAAATATCTCGGTTGGCATTGAACTTTGAGCTTTATAATTTTACATTTTACTTTTTTTTTTATGCTCTAACAGCAACATTTCACACTAACTAAAGTTTGAAAGATGGAATCGCGAAGAACGGGACCTTTAAGCCCACCCACCAACTCTATACACGATGTGATTGGCCTAATCAGAGTTATGTTTTTCCAGCTTGCAAGTCTATTGAGAGTTGCTTGACGACCCTGGTTGCAAATTAGATTTGCTGCCGCTAGGGTGCGTCTAGAGTTATAGGCTACTTTAGTTAGACTACTGGAAAAAGCAATAGAGGTACTGACGAAGGCACAGCATATTCATTTATTCCAAAACTGATGGCATGTCCCCTTGATGCCTGTACGACTTTCAATTCCTTTTCTATTCAGAGGCAGGCGTAGACACTTAAAAGAGTGTTGGGTCAAAAGCAGAGATGTGTGCGCTGTTCTGTTTACAAGAAAGTAAGAAAAATCATTTCCCTTTCTTTCGCAGCGAATGAGAGAAGCAATGTTAACATTTTACAACAGCTTAAGAACTTTTTCATTTTCAAAAATGTGATTTATTGAAATCATCATACCCCCTGAGGTATCCCAGTCCATCTTTATTAAATTGCAGCCTACTGTCACAAAGTAAGTCACTGAAAAAAACATCAGCTCTCTGTTTCTTACAGCAGGAATGCCAAATAATTCACAAATCCATCAGTGCTATGAAACCGTATGTCTGATAATGTAGACAACACCTTCTCCATGTTGGAAAAAATGTAAGAACCATCTCAAACAGACGCCCTCACAGCACTCAAGTTATTCTTAGCTCTTTTTGAATTGGACGTGGACCTTCGTTGAATTGGATGTCGAAAAGAAAGCGCATCACTCTGAGGCATACATCACGGACACAAAGAGACCCTGAAGGTTGTTTATTAAATATTCCTAACAGCTAATTAACCACCCCCACTTCTCAGGATCGCCATTGTTAACGATTCCATCATTTGCAGGTACATTCATTTTGCCAAACAATGGAGTGAGCGTGGCAGCTAACCTTCTGTCCTGCCAGTGAAGGCTTGAAAGATGGCCCACCTTTGATGCCATGTACTCACTATCTGCCTGACCATAGAGGCAGTTACCAAAATATATTGCTGAGGGGAAAAGAACAAATCACAAGTGACTAACAGATATATTGCAGATCCGGAGGCATAGTTTATTCCCTCCCATCCCGAAGGAATTTATTTGAAGGTATAGACTATTGTGTGAGTTAAAAGCCCACTGGTGTTCCTGTATAGGATGCTACTATGGCTGCAGTTTGAAAGCGATTCAAGTGATACATCTGCAAAAAACCAATACGCATGAATTTGATGTCTAAACCAGTTTTGGATCTTTTATGTTATTTTCCTCATATTTTATATCATATTTCCCCACAGAAACGTTGCATTGTAGTAAACACATCAAAAAAACAGCCCTAACGGAATACCCAATAGCTTAAAGCCTATCTGCAGATGTTCTTGGCAAGCCTAAAAACATATTTTGAAGACTACCATTGGTAACTGAGTTCAAATCAGCCACCACGGAGAACATCCCAGCTTTACAAACTGATATGAATGGCGAGTGAGTTTTCGAGTAGGCAGTGCATGCCTCTGTCTGTGCCCTCACCTCCAAAGCTTTCCGTAATCTCTCACACATATTGCTCCATCCATCTTTGTTATCTCTTCATAAGAGCACCAGCTCTGTATACAAGGCGGATATTTTACCCCAAAGAAATTGTTTCCTTCCTTTTACATTTAAAAAAATGTTGCCCATTGAACGTTTCACTTTACTGTCAGATTTCTCCACATATGTAAATTACTTTTGTTCAGAGTCGAGGTTAAAATAAGTTTGTTTGCTTCGTTTTTTGTTTTTGTTTTTTTTCTGTATACTAATACATACAGCGATCTGTTTTCCATGTGATGTTTTTCATAAATAAGATAAATTCTTGAAGCGCATAATGTATTGTATATATAAACTGCGGATATTTGACTATTTGTTTAGACATGTTTGGAGATTGAGCTCCAGACCATCAGCCTGGCCTTTGTACCCACCAAGAACAGTTTTATCTCGGACAGTCCTTCTGGAATTTGCCGCTGGCTCTTATGTAGATCGTGTTTAAACATGAGGTATAATTCATTTGGGGTATCAATTTTTGGTATTATTTAAGTTTTACCTAAAGGGATAGTTCATCCAAAAATGAAAAATTAGCCCATCATTTACTCACCCTCAAGTCATCCTAGGTGTATATGACATTCTTCTTTCATACAAATGCATATTATATTAAACAAATCCTGACTCTTTCAAGCTTTATATTGACAGTGAATTGTTATCTCATTCATAAAGTCCATAAAATGTATCTATCCATCATATAACTGCACCACACTGCTACGGGGGGTTGATAAAGGCCTTTAAACTTCTGTTTATTTCCTATTGTACAAGCTTATTTTACTTGTATAGTGGCTTATATTGTTTATTTAAATATTATTGATCAATAAGTAATACGTGATATAAATAGCATGCTGTATTTGGTATTGAGAAGGGTCAGTTTGTGATTGTCATTTTGTCTTCAGTAAAAGTTACATTATTACACAATTAGATGTCAGCAAAGACTGTTCTAATGAGTGAGCCAATAACAAAGACTTTTATATTGAAAGAACGAAACGTATTTGTAAACAAAAAGACGCAACCTACAAAAGCACTGACTAGCAATGTTATGGAAATCTCATTAGCTGGTAAAAGGGCAAAGACAAGTGTATATTAAAACTGATTTTGTGGTTATGTCTTTTAGATTTACCTGAAGAATATCAGCTAGATGCGGGTAATGCACTCACAGTGAGCTGCGAGTGCCTGCGGCCTCGTGCCTATGGCTGAATCACAGCCGTGCTGATATGCAGCCCTATCGCATGGCTTCTTGTGTGATATTGCTCATATACACCGATCAGCCATAACGTTATGAGATGAAGTAAATAACACTGATTATAGCTTCATCACAGCACATGTTACTGGATGGGATACACCAATCTTCCTTATATTGGTTTGGTTCCTCTGTTGCTGCCAAAACAGTCCTGACCCATTGAGGCATGGACCTCACTAGCCCCCTGAAGGTGTGCTGTGGTATGTAGCAAAAATATTTTTAACAGCTGATTCTTTAAAGGGTTAGTTCACCCAAAAAATATTTATTTGAACCCGATGTGTGCACAAGATAACACGTCAGCAGCATCACTGCAAAGTCATGAGCGCGGATTGAAAACAGACCAGGAAGAGAAGACAATGCTGAATAAAGTGGTAGTTTTTGTTATTTTTTGGACCAAAATGTATTTGCGATGCTTCAAGAATTCTAACTAACTCATTGATGTCACATGTGGACTACTTTGATGATGTTTTTAGTAGCTTTCTGGTCCTTCTGGACATGGACAGTATACCGTACATACATTTGCAATGGAGGGACAGAAAGCTCTCAGACTAAATATAAAATATCTTAAACTATGTTCCGAAGATGAACGGAGGTCTTCTCGACATGAGCGTAAGTCATTAATGACATAGTTTTCATTTTGGGGTGAACTAACCCTTTAAGTCTTGTAAGTTGCAAGGTTTGGACTTGTTTGTTCAGCACATCCCACGGATACTCAGTTGGATTGAGACATGAAGAATTTGGAGGCCAAGTCAACACCTCAAACTTAGCCAGCAGCCATATCACCCTGTAACCCAAGACTGGTTTCCCACTGAGGCTAAGCAGGGCTGAGCCTGGTCAGTACCTGGATGTGAGACCTCCTGGGTAAAACCAGTGGCCAGCAGGGTGTGCTCTCCATGTGGTCTGTGTGGGTCCTAACGCCCCAGTATAGTGATGGGGAATCAATACTGTCAAAGAACACCGTCCTTCAGATGAGAAGTTAAACTGAGTTCCTAACTCTCTGTGGGTCATAAAAAAATCCCAGGATGTCCTTCGGAAAAAGAGTAGGGGTGTAACCCCGTCATCTTGGCCAAATTTTCCTATTGGCCTGTGTCCATTGTGGCCTCCTAATAATCCCCATATACTGATTGGCTTTATCACTCTGTCTCCTCTCCACCAATAAGCTGGTGTGTGCTGGACGTTCTGGCGCAATATAATTGCCATCACATCATCCAGGTGCGCATCATCCAGTAATATTTTGCAATATTACTGTTGGAATATGCATTAATATAATCTCAAATCTTGATCTAGTGTATTATAGGGTGTTAAAAATGCATAAACAGTGATCATTGGAACTTTCACCATTCTTTTTTTTATTTTTTTATTTGTTATGTGTGTTGTGCATTTTGTAAATTTCAAATACTGGCTGAATGTATTGCTTCTCTTCACAATCTGGCCCATGTACACAATAAGTCCTCCTGGCAGGGAGGGAGAGCACAGCATGGATCTTGTAGCACTCTCTATGTTATTATCATGATCAGTGCTGATTGCTGATTGTTATGGTGTTTGTACCTCTCTTCTATTCAGCCCATGCTGTGTGTTTGGGCAGTGCTGATTGTGTTGATGCTAACACCCTCCCCCCCTCCTCCTCTTGTTTCCTAATGGAGGACAGGCCTGAACACACAAGAGGAGAGGAGAGGCCCACACCAGACATAATGAACACCAGACAATCAAGACCATCAGTCCACACGAGAGGGGGAAAAAGTCAAGTAGCTAGAAGAGTAGAGCGTAGCCAATCTTTTGTCCCATCCGAAAAAAGAGCTTCAATTTCCTTTACTTCTCATTCGCACCTTTAAACACACGGAGAGAGGGATGTTTGGGGAAAAAAGAATACACCAGCATCTTATTCTTCGAGTGTGTGAGTGACAGCATGGAGATGTACTTTTTTTATTTTTTTATTTACAGATCAGGCACCAAATGGAATCTTTTATCCACTGCTTGTTTTTAATCAACGCTAACAAAAGAAAAGACAGTGGAGCGAGTTTGACCTGCCGTGTTCGGGGGACAACCTCTTTCTGTGGTCACTTTGTCCTTGATTTTGTTCTGTTATTTGTTTTGCTGTTTTAATCTCAGCCAAGTCAATAATATTCTTTGTTGTCTGAAAATGGTGTCTCGGGGGAAAAAGGTCTCCCTCTTTTGTTGAAATTACCTGCCTGTGAGTCCTCTCTCCTCAGGACTCTAGGATGAAGTAATCATTAAATGTTGTTTTCTGCCCGCAATTACTTTCTGTTGCATTGGGTCAAACACAGCATTGATAGAGAAGAGAGTGAAGAGGGATGCAGAGGCGTGTTGTGTGAATGAGGAAAAGAGGAAGTAGACTCAGAGAAGTTTGATACTGTATATCTGGGCACTTGTGTACTTCAAGATTTTTTATTTATTTTTTTAGGGTGTGTTAACACTTGGCCTGTTTGGTTTGATTAAAACAAACCCTGGTGAGATTGCTCTGTTAGTGCGGTTCACAAACTCAGGTGCAGTTCAAATGAAATATGAATGCAAAATGGACCAAAAAGATCCAAAAAGAAAAAGATATCACCCTACAAAGGACTAACTGCTCAAGCGTACCTGTTTTTTTTTTCTTCTCTTCATTCGTGATTGCTAATCACAGTTCGGTGCAGGCATCAAAACCACATCTCTTTGCATCAGATATCCGTTTGTGTGTGTGACAGCATAATCCCTGCAGCTGTTTTGACTTTATAAGCTCTTCCCAAGTAATAATACTATTATTATGTTGAAAACAGTTGCGATGCCCAATATTTATCTACATTTTCTGCTCGAAAAATTAAGGGAACAATTAATCATCACAGTATAACACCAAGACTATTAAAATTCAAGGATATTAATCTGTCCAATTAGGAAGCATAAGTGATTGTGAATCCGTTTCACAGTCTTTTGTGCAAATGAAAGTGACAACAGGTGCACTGGAGGGGCAACAGCAAGACAACCCCCCAGAAGGGAATGATTTTGCAGGTGGTTGCCATAGACAGTTGTTCTCACCTTAATCTTTCTGACTGATTTGTCTTTAGTTTTGTGTTTTGTTAGGGTCCTCGTCACTGCCTGTAGCATGAGGCGGTACCTGCAACCCAATCAGGTTGCACAGGCAGTCCACCTCTTCCAGTAATGGCTTATCCATGCATGCTGTCGCAGAGAGGTTTGGTATGTCTCCTAGCACAGTTTCAAGAGCATAGAGGAGATACCAGGAGACAGGACATTACACAGGGAGAGCTGGACTGAAACATAGAAGGGCAACAACCCAGCAGCAGGACCGGTCCTTCGTGCAAGGAGGAACAGGAGGAGCCCTTCCAGAGCCCTACAAAATGACCTCCAGCAGGCTACTGGTGTGCATGTTTCTGACCAAACTGTCAGAAACAGACTTCATCAGAGGGTGGAATGAGGGCTCAATGTCCTCTAGTGGGACCTTTGCTCACAGCTCAGCACCATGCAGCTCGATTGGCATTTGCCAGAGAAGCAAGCCGGCCATTGATGCCCCGTTCTTTTCACAGATGAGAGCAGGTTCACACTGAGCATCTAAATGACAGACCAAAAGTCTGCAAATGCCGTTGGGAATGTTGTGATGCATGCATCATCATCCAGCATGGCGGTGGGTCAGTAATGGTCTGAGGAGGAAAATCTTAAGAGGGTCACACAGACCTCCACATGCTAGCAAATGGTTTACTTACTGTTAAGTACCGGGGTGAAATCCTCAGAGTCATTGTCAGACCCTATGCTGGTGCATGATAATGCCCATCCTCATGTGGCTAGAGTGTGTAGGCAGTTTACAGAGGATGCCCTTATGTTCCCAGAACTGAATCCAATTGAGCACCTCTGGGACATTATATAGTGGCGCATCTAAAGCCGCCAAGTAGCATCACAGTCTGTCCAGGAGCTCTCTAATGCCCTGATCCAGGTCTGGGAGGATCATCTCATCAGGATCATGCCCAGACGCTCTTGTGAGTGCATACAGGCACGTGGAGGACATACACAATACTGACTTACATTATGAGTTGCTGTGATGCAAATTGTACCAGCCTGCAACTTATTTTTTGGTATGATTTAGAATCCAGGCCTCAGTGTTGATGATTTTGGTTTCCACTGACTGTTGTCGCATAATTTTGTTCTTAACAAATTATAGAATGCATATAAATAAAGATTTTCAAATTAAATATTTAATTAATTGAGTTGTAATGTGTGATTTAAGCGTTACCTTAATTTTTTTTGAGCATTGTTTTAAATTCTTACAAAAAACAAAAAAACAAAAAAAAAATCGAATAATATGGTACTTTTGAATGGTCCAAAAATCAATGGTCAGTGGCTGCCTAGATTTGATTGGTTACAAACATTATTCCAAATATCTTCCTTTGTGTTCCACAGAATGGAGAAATGTATACAGGCTTGGAACAATAGAGAATTCTGTCATCATTTACTCACCCACATGTTGTTCGTATAGATATATTAAATGTTATGATATTAATGATATTAAATTGTTGAAACATTCTTTTCTTTTTTTCGGATGAACTATTCCTGTAAGTCACACTGCGTAATATCACACATAAATATCAAACCATGTGGGCTTTGCACACAAAAAGTTTCCTTTTTTTTCATAACTTCACTTTTTCCAGCCATTTTAGCTATTACTTTTAACCAAGTGGTCCCAAGGTGATTTTTAGTGGATGTATGAAGTCGGTTCCGCTAAAGTTCACACAGGTGTCCTATTGCAGACTCTCCACAGGTGTAGTTCATCACATTAATGTTCCACTAACATTTGACAACCATAAAAAGTCCAAATATTTTTTGTCTTAGCCCTATACAAGAACGTTATGGTGTTTTAACTAGTTTTTCAATGTGGCTTTCCTCAAGCGAAAGCACATTCATTCAGCATAATCCTAATTTAACAACATTTGAATGAGATTCACACATTATGCACATACGCACCTAAAATGTTTTTGCTCATAAGGACATTTGTCTGCAATCATTACTGAATGAGGCCCATCGTGACTACTATAAATGAATAGTCACTTTCGTATAGCTATACTGTAAAATATGCAGCTTGATTAAAAATGTGTTGAGGGGTTGTCAGTCGACTCCACCCTTTTGAGAGGACAAACATATTTTATACTAGACAGATTGTGCAATATATCACATCTTCATTCTGTCGTAGAGGTTTTCACTTCATAAGGATTGAGCCAATTAGACGTGGTTTAAAAAAATAAGTCACTTAGCAAATTTCACACTATTTGGCAGTTATAAGCCTTAATTATTACACAATCAATCCAAATTTATAATTATTGTGAATGCAACATATAAGCAAACATAATAATTGTCTAATTAAATAGAAAAAACACGTTTAAGTATCCTCAGTAACAAAGACAGATCACTGTTGTGATTAATGCATCTGTATGACACCACTCTCACTGTGAATATGCTCGTGTTGTAAGCGATGTCTGTTGTGCAGGTGTGAAAGATTATAAACAAGTAGCGAATTGAGAAGATACAAGTCTGAACATTTGCCAAGCGTAAAGCTGATGCTTCCCTTTGTAAGATGCTCTTTTTCATGAGGAGAAATCTTCTGTGCCAGATTTTTATTCAAATACAGGAAACAGCACGTGTTGCCCTGAAGGTTTTTTTTTTTTTTTTTTTTTTTTTACTGCCGACTAACAGATGGTGGGATGTGTACTTTATGTATTCAGGGGGCCATTATTCAAAAAAAAAAAAAAAAAAAAAATCCCCGGTCTTATGCTGGACCCTAGAGCATATCAGCTGTACAATAGTGACTTATAAAACATGTACTATAAAACCTATAGAATTCCACAACTCTCTATTTTTCGCTATTCCGTCTTTAATCAAGTCAGTAATTGCTCTGAATAACAAGTTGGGGTAACACTACTTTAGATTAGGTGAATTACTTTTTTTTTCAGCTTTTTGCTCAAAATGTTGCTTTTTTATGAAATATACCCATATTCAAATGTTGATTAAAAAAAAGAAGAATAATGCATGCATGAAGCTAGAATAAAACAGATTGTTGTTGTTTAAAAGAAGGGGGCCTGCTCTTTTTTTGATATATTGCATGTTAAGATATGCAGATTAGTTCAGACAAAATATTCTGGGGGGCCTGAAATTTATGTGAAAATGATCAAAAACACCAGGTTTTTTTTTTTTTTTTATGCTGACAGGATAATAGTTAATAGTAAATATGTGTATCCTAATCTAAGAAGAGTGACCCAAGTTGGTAAATTTGATCTATTTTTGTCAAATTAATTACATAAGAATTAATTAATCTTCACACTTCACACAAATATTTGCAGCGAAAAGCCCCCGCATGAGCATGACTCCAAAAAATTAGTATGGCAGACAAGTAAATAGAAAATGTTTCTAGTTCATAGTTCTTGTATTCTGTCTGTGCTATTTTTTTCTCAATGTACATGTGGCTCAGACTGTTGTCTTTGGCCATTGTCTCACATTTAGCTGTGTTTTCAGGGTCTTGCACTATTAACGGCACTGTTAGAAGTAGTTCAGCTGTGAAAAAAAAGAAGGATTTCAAGAGACTTTTTATTCTGTTCATGAATACATGGCTTGCATTTACATTACAGTTAAAATTTCAGGCTCTAATGTCTCCGCATTGCAGAATTTACCTACGGATCAGAGGGCATGAACTGTTAATTTTGTATTAATGCATTATAAATACACTGTATTGCTAAATGTTGTGGGGCACCTGCCTTTACATGCACATTCCATTATCAATGCATAGGGTTTAATATGGAGACATGTTGGAACAGAAAGGTGCCATCGCCAAACTGTTCCCAGTTGGGAGAATGAAATTGACCAAAATGTCTTGGTATGCTGAAGTTTTAAGAGTTCCTTTCACTGGAACTAAGGGGCCAAGCTCAACCCCTGAAAAACAGCCCCACACCATAATCCCCCCTTCATCGAACTTTACACTTGGTAAAGTGCAGTCAGGCAAGTACAGTTCTCCTGGTAACATCAAACCCAGACTCATCCATTTGATTGCCAGACAGAGAAGCATGATTCGTCACTCCAGAGATCACGTCTCCACTGCTCTAGAGTGTCAGCGTGCTTTACACCACTGCATCCAACACTTTGCATTGCACTAATGTGAGGCTTGGATGCAGCTGCTCGGCCATGGAAACCCATTAGCTCTCTACGCACTGTTCTTGAGCTAATCTGAAGGCCTCATGCTCTGCAGAAAGTTGGCCACTTAATCGTACTGTGCACCTCAGTATGCGTTGATCCCGCTCTGTGATTTTACATGGTCTACCACCTCGTGGCTGAGTTTATGTTGTTACTAATTGCTTCCACTTTGTTATAATACCACTAACAGTTGACTGTGGAAAATTTACTAGTGAGGAAATCACAGTACCACACTTGAATTCACTGAGCTCATGAGAGCGACCCATTCTTTCACAAATGTTTGTAGAAGCGTCTGGATGTCTAGGTGCTTGATTTTATACACATGTGGCCATGGAAATGAACACCTGAATTCAATTAATTGAGGGGTGTCCCAATACTTTTTTTTTTTTACTACATTATATCATAGTAAAAATGATTGCATATGTAATTCTTGACAGATTATTAGTCAACATTAATCCCACGCAGTATTGAGCTACTGTATATATTTGCATATATAATTATGCATTGGCTACCAATTTGTTAAATTAAATAATTAATGTTAATTTGTTAAATGTATTCCAAACTGTTTCATTAAGATTTATTAAAAATGTAATCTTTGGGTGCTGAAATCCAAAAAGTAGGACTCGTAAAGATGCTGAAAACCTCCTGTAAGTGTACAACATATGTTGTATGGCTCCATGGAGCCTGGAATTTCCTTAACATATTGCAGTTGCTGGAGTGTTGCATGCCCCTGGCCTCGAGTTGTAATTTATTTTTGCGATGCATGTCACACTTTACATCCCACTGTACATTTGTACATTTGGGACTTCATGAATATATAATAGCAAAGAGCAGCATGAAATCATACGGATCTCCTCTGCAAAAGTAAAAGTGTAAATCACTCATAAGCAGCGATGAAATACGAGAGTGGTGCTGGAGTGGAGCTGGTGATGAAATGCATCTAGCCTGGAGTAAGTGGCCTTTCCCTGATTCATGAGAATGAAAAGTGGGCCCCTTATTTCACCTGATGGTTGTGTCCAACCCTTGAGTGAAAAATGGCATCTTTCCCCTTGTAAAACACCCATGGGGTTAAATAGCTCCATTATTATTAATGACCATCCATTTGCCAATCTAGATGTGGAGTCAGAGTGGGTGTGTAATGAAATGATAAAGTCCATGTAATTACAAACTCAATTATTATCTTTCAAATTTCATTTTGTTTGACAGCAGGGGATTTGTTTGAAGTGTATGCCCTTTGTTTAATCTGTATTACATGCATGTACAGCAGGGTTCAAAAGATTGAGACCACATTGAAAATTTTGAATTTAAAATCTAATTAAAAGTTCACTAATTCTAGTCCAGTAATAAAATAAGTATATTTGTGTCGCTGACCATATTTTATCCTTGAAGCTGAAGCATGAGATGCTCATTGATCTCAGTAACTGGGAGTTTTAGAGTCAATCACACAAATGTGTGTTTTCTTTAGCAGTAGTTTTGGTTTTCAACAAACACCTTGTTCAATGCCCTCTTAAATTAAATTAATATAAGTTAGTCAGTTAGTTAGTTAGTTAGTTAGTTAGTTAGTTAGTTAGTTAGTTAGTTATACAGTATACATGCACACACACACACACACACACACACACACACACACACACACACACACACACACACACACACACACACACACACACGTTTGTTTTTGTGGCATATGGGGACATTCCATTGGTGTAATGATTTTTATACTGTACAAACCGTATTTTCTATCCCCTTACACTGTCCCTGCCCCTAAACCTACCCAACACAGGAAACATTCTGCATTTTTACTTTCTAAAAAAAAATCATCCTGTTTGATTTATAAGCATTTTGAAAAGTGGGGACATGGTCCTCATATTTCAGCCTCTCCGTGTAATACCTATGTCATACCCATGTCATTATACACATTTGTGTCCTTATATGTCACAAAAACATGCATACATACACACACACACACACACAAAACTTTTTGATTTTTTCAAAAAAATATCCTCTCCAAATCTAGTCTAAGACAAAGAGTTTTTCTTTTTTCTTTTTTTTCCTCTCTTCAGGGTGAGAAAGTCCAGCACTTTTTAAGGTTGTCAGCTGATTAAACTGTAATAATATCCTTCATTTAGTATGCACATTCTCTCTTGTCATGTTCTTCTCTTGTCCCCATGGGTTCTAACTGTGCTCATATCAAGTGCACCAATTAAATACATGTAAAATATGCATACATGGCTGAAAGGATACTAAACTTTGATCAAATATGCCACAGTGTACCCCCCTCGGTGAGTATGTTTTGACTCAATGAACTTTATGAACACTCATTACTTGATCATTTGCATTTTGAAAAGAAAGAAAAAAAAGCACAACCCTCAAACCTTTGCCATGATTTCGCATGAAACTTTTATTTGCGCTAATTTATTCAGAACATACATACACTAAAAGCAATTTTACAATGAATCCTCTATTATACTGTTTCTATATCTGTTATTAATTAAAATGCGAGGTTGAATTCTCTCATGTGACAAAAAAGTTTGCTGCTTTGTGCAGAGATGTACTGTAGGTGCTGTAGAGCCTGGTTTTCTTAAGCTCTACAGTCAGCCAAATGTTTAGACAGGAGAGAGGAAGAGAGAGAGAGAGAGCGAGAGAGAGGGGGGGGGGAGATGATGTTCTGTATTTATGCAATTAGCCATCTAATTGGTAGTAATGGGTTTGCACATGCTAACATAATGACTTGAGTAATCATCTCTGTGGCATCCTTGATGTAAATCCCATCAAGATATATTCAGGTCGTGCTGCTTTGCTTAACAGTCCTGTCAGAAATTGTCATCTGCGCTTATTGTCTGTGAACACAGTGTGTTTTATCACACTTCCTGACCAGGAGTGACTCATATAGCGTATAGCACGCATGCAGTTCCTTTACGTTAATGTCACTACACTCCATACACATGTCTGTTAATTTTATGCTAACTCTAATGGTTGTTGTTGTTGTTTCCCACAATAGCATTTATTGTTTTACAACCTTGCATGTCTGAGTAAATGGTGAGATGTCACATTTAACAAACTCTGTTACAATTACTTTTCAGTCTTTTTTTTGTGTGTGTGTTTGTTTGGTTGGGAAAAAAAAAAAAAATAAGCTCAGGTTTTGGAACAAAAGACGAGGCCTTTGCGGTTTTGTCATACCGCAGCAGTCTGATTACCAATCTCTGACGACAATGTGAGGCAATGCTTGCAGGGGATGATTGAAAATATCTTCAAGCGTTCGCACCACTGTAATTACAAGTGTGAATCAGCCCGGGACTTCAATCAATAACCACTGGCCGTTTTGCAAAATGTTTCAATCTACAGCCAATTTGCTTTAAATGCGAGCCATTATTTGAAGCCATATTACTCTCAGAGTAAATAGGCTTGACATTTTTAAGTGAATGTTTTGCGACAATGTAAATATCATTTACACCACCACGCAGCATTCAGTTTTACCCGACCGTCTGCAGGAGATCTTTGTGGTGAAATTAAAAATATCGTCTCTTACCCCCAAACGCAAGGATTTCTTGACAAGCGTTTATGTATGTGTAGACCGGAGCACGTGGGGTCTGATTCTTTTTGAAAAGCGCGACGGGAGAGTAGTGATTCCCCCTGAATACAAAAAGCACTTAAACAGCATCAGAGTGAGCCGCTGCCTCCGGCTGACGAAAGCATTCAGCGCTGTCACCCACATCAGTCAAGCAGTACTAGTCCCTGTGGAGGAGAAACTGATACGGACTACATCTTTGGAGCTGTTTAATGTGAAATATCACATGCGAAAAATAGTAGCTCTCCTGGCTGTTGACATAGCGCCACTGACAGCTCGTGCTGTGCCTCTGCACGCTGGAAAGCAGTGTGGCTTCAAAACACCTTTTACACATAATGTAATTGCGCACATACTCTCCACCGCTTGTGCTGATTGCCTTCACGCCTGCACCTGCTGGGCGAACGCACTAAAGGCGTCTAAGGACTTCTCAGCGAATGTGTTAGGGCCGCTACATGTGTCTGCCTGCGCGCATGAATCTGTCCGCCGTGGCGTGATGCGCTAGGCCCTCAAAAGAACAATGGCTCTGAAAGACACCTCCAATTTCCAAAGCAGCTCTGGGGTGATTTACAGCAGCCTCAGAGAGCGACCTGGCCAGGACTCATTCTGCTTGCTCAGAGAGTGAGTGAGCGGCATCATTTTTCCTTAATGAAGTTAGTGACCCTCTGAAAGGTGACACGTTTACCGCTCCACTGATTTATGCACTGATGCTCTGAGGCAGACTATAGCAGAGTAAGACAGAGAGGATGTGGTCTCTCTCTCTCTCTCTCTCTCTCTCTCTCTCTCTCTCTCTCTCTCTCTCTCTCTCTCTCTCTCTCTCTCTCTCTCTCTCTTTCTCTCTCTCTCTCTCTCTCTCTTTCTCTCTCTCTCTCTTTCTAGCTTTCTATATTTGTACTATTCTGTCCAGCTCCCTCATATTAAAACTAATAAAAACTGACATGTGAAATACAAGCATATTACAGATCTGTTCAAAAACCTAGTAAGCCACCTAATGCCCACAATATACTTTATTGCGTACAATGCGTACAATGTGTGATTTAAATATAATTATCAGCACAATATGTGCATATTGTAGATTTTGCACTGCTTAGTTTGTCCACAAGGCAACAACCCAGTTAATTTTAGTCGTACAAGAAATTGTATAAAGATGGAACAACAACTAATTCTTGGAAAGTAACAACAGTAGATGGTTATTAATGCACAATTAAGTTGAAGTTGGAGGTGGGAATATCCAAATAGAATATTTCAAATTATCTTATTGCCATTTAATTAGACTTTTACTATTACATGTTAAAAAAGGTGTTTTTTTTTACTTTTATACTTCAGTAAGTAGACAGCAACTCAGAGGTAAAGTGAAATACTTTGAAGTAGGCGTTTATTGATTCACAATTATGATAGAATATTTATTATATATTACATGTGAATACAAATCATGCATCAAAATAGATAAGTGTATTTTTAAATTCCACATAAACCAGATGTGACATCAAATGAGCTTCATATCGAGGTTGGGGTTGTCTGACTTGGAATATTAGGATATGCTATAAATCTGAGTTGACTGGAATGCACGATTCTAGTTTAAATGAGCACAAAGAAGAAAAAAATTTGCTTGTAACTTCTGGAGACAAACAGTGCAGACAATTGGCAAGGATGAAACGTCGCTATCAAATGGAATATATTTCATTTATCAAAAGGCTGCACATTGGGCTGTACACATATGCTAAAGTGTTTGCATCAAAACTGAAATCAAGCGCATAGCGTCAGTTTTGGCAGTAAGTCAAGCTTGCATCAGCTGACTGTCATGACAGTTATGTATACCTACAGGAATACAATGTCTATCACAGCATACATGTATAAGCTCCTTTAGTGCTATCAGCAGCTATCACGTTTCTCCAGAGCTCATTTACCCTAAGGGGGGTTATCGTTGCTCTCACTGCAAAGAATGTGTAGGGAGTTCTTGCCCAGAACCATACTGCCAATCCAAACTATATGCTAATTGTCGATCATCTTTGGTCTTAAAGGTTTAGTTCACCCAAAAATGAAAATTAGCTCATGATTTACTCACCCTCAATGTGTATATAACATTCTTCTTTCAGACGAACACAATCTGAGTTACATAAAATGTCCTGGGTCTTGCAAGCTTTATAATGACAATGAATTATTGTTTCGTATTTGAAGTCCATAAAAGTGTGTCTATCCATCATAAAACTGCTCCGCAGAGCTCCGGGGGGTTAATAAAGGCCTTCTGAAGTGAAGCAATGCGTATGTGTAAGAAAACTATCCATATTTAAAAATGTATGAAGTAAAATATCTACCTATATCTATATTCAATGCTTTTATAGAGCTTGGAAGAGCCAGGACTTTTTTTAATATAACTTTAATATAGAATGTCATATACACCTAGGAAGACATGAGGGTGAGGCTAATTTTCATTTTTGGGTGAGACTATTAATATCAATTGAGTTTGATTTCAGCATGTTGCTAAGCAAACATTATACTTTAAGAAACATAAAAATGTTTACTGTGTCTAAAATCCTGCCATGCATGTAGCTTAACACCATACTACTACTGTGTTTGACACACTTTTGTCTTCAGAACTGCCTTAATTTTACATGGCATTGATTCAACATGGTGCTGAAAGCATTCTTTAGAAATGTTATATTCCATATTGATAGGATAGCATCTTGCATTTGATGTAGATTTGTGGGATGCACATCCAGGGCAGGAAGCTCCCGATCTAGTGAGTGTGGGGGCCATTCTAGTACAGTGAACTCATTGTCATGTTCAAGAAACCAATTTTAAAAGATTCAAGCTTTGTGACATGGTGCATTATCCTGCTGGAAGTAGCCATCAGAGGATGGGTACATGGTGGCCATAAAGGGATGGACATGGTCACAAACAATGCTCAGGTAGGCCATGGCATTTAAACGATGCCTAATTGGCACTAAGAGGCCTAAAGTGTGTCAAGAAAACATCCCCCACACCATTACACCACCACCACATGCCTGCACAGTGGTAAAAAGGCATGATCGATCCCTGTTCTCATTCTGTTTACGCCAAATTCTGACTCTACCATCTGAAAGTCTAAACAGAAATCGAGGCTCATCAGACCAGGCAACATTTTTTCAGTCTTCAACTGTCCAATTTTCTGGAGCTCATGCAAATTCTAGCCTCTTTTTCCTATTTGTAGTGGAGATGAGTGGTCCTGATTTTGTAGCCCATCCACCTCAAAGTTATGCAAATTGTGGCTTCACAAATGCTTTGCTGCATACCTCGGTTGTAATGAGTGGTTATTTCAGTCAAAGTTGCTCTTCTATCAGCTTGGATCAGTCAGCACCATTCTCCTCTGACCTCTAGCATCAACAAGGCATTTTCTCCCACAGGACTGCCACATACTGAATGTTTTCCCTTTTCACACCATTCTTTGTAAACCCTAGAAATGGTTGTGCATGAAAATCCCAGTAACTGAGCAGATTGTGAAATACTCAGACCGGCCCATCTGGCACCAATAACAATGCCACGCTCAAAATTGCTTAAATCACCTTTCTTTTCCATTCTGACATTCAGTTTTGGAGTTCAGGACATTGTCTTGACCAGGACCACACCCCTAAATGCATTGAAGCAACTGCCATGTTATTGACTGTTTAGATAATTGCATTAATGAGAAATTGAACAGGCGTTACACCTCATTTTACTTCTTCAACATGTTGGCCATCTTGGAACAGTTAACATTTTAGGTTCTAACAAATCCATGAATTTTCATTGAAAATGTTACAATAATATGCAGCCATTGGGCCCAAGTATTATATATCCATCTATTGTAGGATTTATTGATAATTAATGATATTTATAAGAGCTTTAACCAGATTTTATTTACCATATGCATAATTATCTAATATTATTGATAAACTAAATCTAAAATTAAGACTAAGTTAGTTAAAGAGGGGGTGAAACTCTCAGTTTCAGTCAATCTTATGTCAATCTTACCTATAGAGTACCTATAGAGTAGAATTGCATCCTTCATATCTCCGAAAAGTCTTTAGTTTTATTATATTTATAAAAGAAATAT
Organism: Pseudorasbora parva; assembly: GCF_024679245.1. Classification (NCBI taxonomy): domain Eukaryota; kingdom Metazoa; phylum Chordata; class Actinopteri; order Cypriniformes; family Gobionidae; genus Pseudorasbora; species Pseudorasbora parva. The sequence goes on from NC_090182.1 coordinate 31,070,503, forward strand.
AGGCTGTACTGAGTCTTTCCGGAAAAAAACGAGTGGCTGGAGGCGTATCGTGTGGGCGGAGCTAAAGAATGAGAAAGAGTGCGCACAAAGCAAGGACCTTCCGCTCTATTAACGTCAAGCCGACCCATACTCGAAAAAAACTCTCAGAAACTTGTGAGAAACCGGAAGGAGTATTTTTGACACAGAAATACTCTATCAAACGTCCAACATTAGTTTTTAAAACTTTGTCTTGTTTAGGATAGGAATCCAAGTCTTTAACAGTGTAAAAAGCTCAGTATGCACGAAACAGCACCCCCCCCCCCCTAAACTAAAGACTAATGTTAAAGACCATTGCAGTTATAGATGCTTATACATGTGAATAACTATGTTTACAGGCACTGCTTTGACTTTTTAAATATGGTAGATGGCTTACGTATCTACATATACACACATATATATATATATATATATATATATATATATATATATATATATATATATTATATTTTTATGTTTATATATATCAATTATTATGTTTTTGTACAGATATCTTTGGTTCAAACAGTAATGCCAGACACAAGCCAGACACAAGGTCATGGGTTAAATTCCCAGGTCAAATGTAATAAATGCACTGTAAGATAAAAGCGTACATATTTATTCTGAATCTCTGCTGTTTGATATTTACTGATTTCCATTTGCATGATATTTTTTTGGAAAACTTTATTGGCTCCTGGTGGTAAAAATAAAAATATCCCAAGCATGTAGTTCAGGGGAACCAGACTTAGTCCCTTCCAATTATGTCTAACATCTCTTTACTTATGCAAATATGCTAAATTATTTCTATGACAGCTTGGAGGGGGGACCATCACGAGCAAAGTGATGTTCAGCCAGGGCTCTCCTTTTCTTTTCTTAGCGGGTTAAGATATACATACGCCGCTGTAGGGCTCCCGCCTGCCTCCGCGAGCACTGTTTTACATTCTAATTATTAGAGTTGACAGGCTTTATGGCTGGGGCTCAATACTGAGGCCTTTTCCTTGGCACATCTTGCGTGTGATGTCAGAGCAGGTTTAATGAGATAAGAAAGTTTGAGTCCTGTAGTTTAGTGTTCGCTTTCCTTTGAGCGAATCACACTCTGCCGCTCAGCTACTGTAGCACGTTTGCAGAACCTAATACGTATCAGCTGCGTTAACAAGTAGGCGAAGAAGGAAGAATTGCTGCATTTCTGTTTGATTTATGTTAATTGACTTGATTTAAGTGGGAGACATCATCGGAAGAAAGGTGTGCCACGATGACTGTGATTAAAATAAACAATGGTTTTAGAGCAGTTCATTAATTCTTTAATATGTAAAAAGCCAATCTCAGACACAAACAACAGAGACTTTTTTTTAAGATTTAATTAAGCTACTGGGAATTCAGCGCATATTGTAGGTAAACACTTAGGACCATGGGAATACCATTTAAATTAAAAGAACTGGTGTTGTTTTTCTCATTATGGGATGAATTAAACATTTATCACTGCCTTTCATTTCTCTCAGAAGCTGACATTTACAGGTCACCTTTCGATAGCGCCGATTTTTTATTGTCTCCAAGTGCCTAAGCAATAAGAGAAAGTATGATTTATTTTGTCTTCTGTGTTCACCTCTTGACTGAGCTTTCGCATTTGTCATTTCATCATCCACAGCTATTGAAGTGAACCTGCAGAAGGCTCTCGCCGAGGCCTCGGAGACCTGTACCCAGGAATGTCTGATCCTGGGTCATTCTGACAGCTGCTGGATGCCGCCGGCGCTGACCCAATTCCAGACGTCCGGCGCCGCCACTCTGCCCTCCTTTGGTTTTCAACAAAGCTGGGCGCGGGGGACCAAACCAGATGGGCGTCACACCCTTGGCAGGTCAGTGCCCAAAGATGATCTGGACAAAGGGAGCAACCGGCCCCAATTCTACAACACACTTGAGAGACATTGCAGCAAGAAAGAGGATTCTGTCAAGGTCATCCCTCTAGCCAGCTTTTCCGCCACGTCCAGCCCCCAGACGTCCGCGAACGGAGGCGCCTTCCTGCACGAGCACCAGCTGTAGAGGCGAGGGTAGGCCTCGGAGCACGGCATAATGAGAGTGATTGAAAACGAAAAGCTGACGGGTTCTGATGATTATTAACATCTGTCAAATGTTTCATGACATCTGATGTTTTTAGACATGGCAGAAGGGGAAGTTAAAGCAAAGGACAGTAGCTTTCGAGATCCTCCGTGAAACCGAAACATGTACAGTAGACAAGTGGTAGATATAGACCAAAGTAGCTCCTCAAGTGAAAAAAAAAAGAAAAGAAAAGAAAAAAAAAGTTTAAATATGTGTCTTAGTGACAGATTAGTGGCAAATGAATTAAGCTTTACTGTTGATCAAAAGGGACAAGAGTTCTGTTTCATTTGTGCGCCTTTTGAATGCAACATAGCAAATGACTTTTAAGTGTGTGCTGCTGGAAGAAATCATTGCTTAGGCCTACGTTTACATGCACACCGATATTCCTACTTAATTATGGGGGGGGGGGGACTGTTGTAAGCACCATATTCCTTGTACTTAAAGAGAATATGTGCATATTCCACACAATATTTGGTCTAATTTTAAGTCTGTATGCTTGCACGTCTGCATTTCAGCAGTTAGTGGTCTTCGCAAGTTTAATTGGTGCTCACTAAGAGCAAAGAGTGCTTACTTCTTTGTGCTTTGCACATGAGTGCAGACACACTCGTAAACAAAACAATAAAAATTTGGCTCTAAGTTAAGAACCGCATTTGGAATATTACGACGCATGTAAGCGTAGTCAATAAGGTTAAGTGTTATGTGTGAGCGCCGGGTGACTCCAGTATTTCTTTCGGCTTCGGTGAGGTGCGTCGTTTCCAGCTCAATTTCCGCCTGAGTCAGTTTTATTCTGCTAAAGAGACCTAGTTCCATGCCCCTTAATGTGCTGCTTACTCTGTCAAGACTACAGATACAGCTAAGCCTCTCTGCAAAAATGAGTCTTGCTTTGTGTTAACACATAGAAACTTTTATATATTAGGCTATCTTTTTTCTTCTTAAACTTTGACGTTAGCTCTTTTCTCCCTGGTGAGCTTAAAGCCTTCCTCTGATGTTCAGCGTGTTGGTAGTTTCCGTGCATCTGACACCCTTTCTCTCCCATTATAAGAAGCCCGCTTATTTTTAACATTATCTCATTAGCTGAGGCACAGACATGGCTAAAAGGACATCCTTTGTTTTGCTTTTTTACATCAAGTTTTTTTCTCTTGGTATATACTATGTATGCACCACAATAAGTGCTATGGAACCAATTACAAGAATCTCCCAATAGTATAATTACTTTGATCAGTAATCACAGTAACCATTATAGAAGTAGAGTGCTGCTCTATAATGGTATAATTGGCTACCTTTTGTATGTGGATGTGTGCATAAGCGCACGCTCGTTAGCTAAATGGTGTGCACTTCTTTTTAAACTTACGGGGGGAAAAAAAAATTAAGCATTTGTGAGATTTATATATAATGATGTCAAAGAAACAGCCTTAAGATGTAGATGTGTATTGTATGGATGTGATGACTGCTAATCGAAGTAGAAGTTTGCTAACAATCGTGTCACATTTTCATCCAAACATTCAGTATATTCAAGCAGAGACATCAAGTAATCCCTTAAAGAGGATGTGCGGGTTAAGCAATCAGCACAAATTTAATTCGCTAACAATTTTTCTTAGTATATACTGATGACACAGAAATATTTGGGTCAGTGATCCAAAAAATTACTTCACTATAAAATAGTGCGCGTGCCAGCGGCAAGAAATGTGTCACAGCGAAGACGTGTTGGAGTGTGTTGCTCTTTGATGTGAGAGAACTGACAATCACTCCAGCAGCTGTTCCCTAAACAACAGTATAAAATCTGTCGTACACTCTTGATTAAGAGGAATAATTGCGGTTTGGGACTCTGTCAAGGGGAGGAAGCATGTTTGCTAGCTGTGACTGTATCGATGGGACAAGAGTACGGAGTGACGGTGTAAGGATGGTGACTCGACTCGCACTTTCCTAATCCACACAATAGATCTGAAAGGCTTGAGAGACAAGGAATGATATCCTAATATTAGCCAAAGTGTCGGTATTACATAACAGTGTTTGAAAATTTGTTCTTCTGTTCATTCATCACATCACAGAAAGCACATAGCTGCAAATTATTGAACGATTATCATCTGATTCTCTTTTGAGCTTCAAATAATTAAAAACAATGATTTTTGTAGAAGAGAGCTGCAGAGCTTCAAAACAGATGAAATATATTAACTTTTTTTCGGAACTGCATGGATTTAGATGTTTTACATTCTTAAAGTCAACATGAAATAAAAACGGTCATTATATAGTGTCTTAATGCATGTTCCTGCGGGATCTTTGTAAACAATTAATCTATACCCATTTTTTCTTTAAAGAAAAATTAAATTAATAAATGCTAAACTACTAGGGGTGTGCAGTGGAGCCAATTTCTGCATCTGTAACAATCTCAAAATTATTCGTATCTGTATCTAAATATTTTATATCGGCGCCGATATGGATTCCAATGGAAAATGATAAAGAATACATAATATATACATACATGCTTGCCAAGGTTTAATACATTTAAATAAACGTATCCAGAAATAGAAAATGATTCGGTCTTAGTTGATACTACAGCTGGTCTGTGAGAGATACGCGGAGACGGCGTCGCAGCTATTTGATTTGCGGTCGTGCTATCATTATTTAATTAATTCGTGTGTCATATCGTACAAGGATTTGACGCACAAACTCATTATTGACCTTATTCCAAGCAGCGCCATGACAGGTATGAAAGCAAGACCGTGAGGTATACACTTCAATGGCATCTGCTGTAAAAAGCTTTATAAATCTCCTAGATCACGTTTAATTTGCCTCAGCTCATGTTATTTGGAGGTTTTTTGTCTACTGAAATCTCTTGAAAACACATTAAGTAACAGTACAACCCACTGAAGAGATTTCTGTCTATCCCTCAGAGGCTTGCTTTCATTTGTGTTCAAAATCAAAGATGGCGCTAGGTCTATTGCTTAGTGATTTTAGAATGTATAATACAACATTATCTCCTGGCTCACCTGCTAAAGTTACTATGTTTAACAAATATTTTTCTAATTATAAAGTAGCATTCATTATTGGTTTTAAAGCCATTATCCGTGGTTTTCTGAACAAGGGCCCTGTTATTCCCGGGTGCAATGCGCCGCCAGGCAAGTGTTTTTCGCTAGTTTCAGTACTGCGAAGATAGAATTTTCACGTCCAGTGCCACATTGTTTAAATAGCTAATGCACTCGCGCCCATCTGTTCACCACTGAAAATGAGGTGTGTTCAGGCGCATTGTGGGTGCATTGCTATTTTGAGGCAAACAAAAATTACTGTATTTTTATGTTAGTAACAATCACCATACACTCTATATTTATTACACACACATGGATGCGCGGAAGCACACAGACATTTTTAAATATTGAAAATAAATGGATTCCTCTCTGGAGAAGCGTTCAGTCTTTCCGCTCGCAAATTCCGCCATGTTAATAGCGAATTCATCTATGGTGTAAGCGCAAAGCAATAGGAGGTGAGACTCTGATTGGTTACTTTGCACGTTATGCCCAAAACACACCCATGACTGATTAAATCTTTCTCCGCCAACATTTAAAAAAAAAAAAAAAATTACAGCCAACGCCAGGGTTTTTGTAGCCTAGAAATCTAGATGCAAATCTAATCTGTCCACAAGTGTCGTCTAGCAACTCTCAATACAGTTCTGAGCTGTAAAAACCAAACTCTAGTCAGGCCAATCACATCGTGTAGAGTCGCGTTTGCGAGCTACTACTAAACACAGAGGCTGTCGAACGGCGGTCTTTCGAATCAGCTCTGACCGCGACTGGAAGACTTGGAGTTAAGCTTTTCTCTGAGAAAAGAACAAAGAACGGTACTGAAGTCATTCTTAAAAAGGGAAGATGTGTTCGGAGTTTTGCCGACCGGATACAGCGAAAGTTTAATCTATCAACGAGCTCAGATTCACGTTGCTCTGGTTGGTTGTAGCGCTATCCTATCGTGCGCAGAGGGAGTTTGAAAGACAACCGTTTATCCCGCCCCTCGGACTGAGCCCTGTCAATGGTGAGTTTCCAGACCAAACAATATATCAAAAGAAAGAGCAGATCCTTTTCTTAAAAAAAAAAAAAAGTTTCATTTAAAAAAAGCACCATTTTGAACAAAAAGCTGAGAAAATCACGTTTTTATAAAAGACTGTATCCAGATCAGATTCCGAGCGAAGATCAAACACAGATGGTGTAGTTTGAGTCCATCAACACCCCTAATGCTTGCACAGTCCTGTAGCTCGTCCGTTGTCCACATTTTAGTCGGTAACATTAGATTGTTTTGATTCATTTAATGTTTAAGGATGATGATCACGTTATTTTTCATATGCATCTGTTTACATACGATTGCTCGTTTTACTCCGTCTTGCTCGTGCGTGTTTTGATCAGGAGATTCAGTACTCATTCAGAAGATGCGTTATCGCGCACCCTAGCATCTGAAAGTGAAAACAAGAAAACCTGGAAAAATCTGGTTTTGGCCGGGATGCGGTTTCTTACAAATAACGGAAAATTCCGTGTTTGGCGGGGAAAGAGTTAAGACTTTTGGACCATGCTCCTGGCACACTGACCATTTTTTTTTTGCATCATTAAACTAGCAAAAGTGGATTGTACATGCTATATGTGCACCTGTACCATGTGCTTCAGACCATGCATTTAGATCGTTAAAATAAGGCGCTATGATCTTCAGCTCAGGGCACATTTCTATAATCTGCATATATTCTGTTGTTCATTTGGTGTCATCACCAGGTGTTAATGCTCAAACATTCTGGGACAGAAACTTCTCATGGTCCAGTCATACCTCGATTAAAAAAATTAAGCCCTGTCTGATTTTTTTTCCCCCTCATTGAATATCCCAATTCTCTCAGAAATTTAACACAGGAGTTTAACACTTGGCAAATGCTGTTTCATGTTGACTTTAAAAAAGTATGAACTCGAAGATAAATATTTGCTGAAATCTGACATTTTTGAGTAGTGGAGCAATTACATTAGTGCCAAAGTAGACACACACACACACAAAAAAGAATGTGCAAGAATGAATGAAAACAAGAACATTTGTGATAGATAAATAAATGCATAGATGGTTTTCAATATGCATGGTTTTTCTCCCCTCTAGCACTTTTGTACTTTTCTAAAGAGTTGGTTCCCTGATGTATCATGTTAGCAACCTTGATAATGAGGTGTTTCTTTCCTCTCATATATTTTTTGTAAATTTTTTGAGCATTTTTTTGGGGGGAATATCATAGAGATTATCTCAGTATTCAGGCATTTTCATTTGCATGTGGTCCCAGCACTAAGCCCTTGTTCTGACACTAATCGGAATCTGTGTGCTGTCAAATGGTCATATCTCTCGGGTTGTGTTTTAGTTAGTATGAAGGATTAGAATGGCAACACACTTTCAGCATCCAACACGTCGATAAACAAATCAAATAGATTTCCATCAGTATCATACAACAAACAAAAACAAAAAGTAAAAAAGTAAAAAAATGAAAAAATAAAATAAAAAAAAATAAAAAAGTGCAAAGTGTACATAGATATACTTAGCAGTAACCCCAGAAATACATTTTAACATACCGTACATGTAAACAAAAGCAAAAGTGGTTTATACTTACAGAAAATAGTTGATAAAAGACAAAAATCATGAAAATGAGGACAATCTCTGTTGTAATGTATTTAAAACATATGCATACTGTATATTATTATATGTGTGCGCGTGCGTTTGTGTGTGTGCATGTATGTATACTGGCACAAAGCTGGCTGGATAATGTGTGTGCACACTATGTACCTTGTATAGATTATGAAAAGAGTATAAAACTGCTGATATATTAAATATGCCTGTAATTTAAACATCATTTGTTGTATTTCACAATTATTACTTTCTTTGGAGGTGAGCTTTCATGTGCCAGCAGTCAAGCAATGAACACTGTTGAACAACTGAAGTATATCTTGATATCACACCCCTGTAAAATACTCCTAGAAGTTGAAAAAAGAGACAAAAAGAAAAAGAAAAAAAGAACACGCTCATTTACATTTGGTGTAATGTTTTTTCTTGTCTTGAATTTTTTCTTGAACCATTAAATATTGTGTATCTTTAGACACTCTGTTGTGTGTCCTATCATTTCAAAACACTTTAATCCTATTTTTCTCTTATGGACTGAAAAGCCTTGATGTAAACAGCAGGTGGTGGAGGAGAATACTAACACAAAAAGAAAGAAATGTGGTCGGTTATGGACCAGCTTCCATTAGGGAAAGCAAGCAATATGCATATGGAACGCTGACTATTTGTAGAAAAGGAAGGCAGAGGGAACTCTTGATTAAGTCTGTCTGCACAGACAATAGCAGTTATACAGCTGTTAGAGGCATTGATTCAGTAGAAGAAGGGCTTCGGAAAAAACACACCTGAGAGATTTTAGTTAGAAAGAGGAGAGGCCACCTAGGTGGACTCAAGAATAATTGGTGAGTCTGGGCATATAACCACCATTATGTGCTCTGCAAATGTGCCAGTACTGCAGCTTTGGACCAAGCCCAAGACAGAGGTGGGAGCAAGAAAGGAGCCTTAAAAAGCAAATGAATAAAGATTATCCCAGCAAAAGGGTCTACCTACAGCACTGTAAGTTCCTGGACATTTTGCTGAACTGCCTAGTTACACTCTTTTTCTGCTGGCTTTACATTTTTAATGCTTGACGTGTATATGAGTGTGAGCTTTCATATAGGGGTGAGCTCAATTATACTTCCTTTTTCCTCGTTAGTCCCAAAAAAAAAATAAAAAAAATACTGGGCATCCAGACTGCAATGCAGATAGAGTAGAGGGAAATTAGAGTTTAACAGCATGCAAAGGCTACATTTAAAGGGATAGTTTACTCATCATTTACTCGCCCTCATGTCTTCCCTATATAACTGTCTTCTGTAGAACATAAAATAAGCTATTTTGAAAAATGTTCAAACTGTTTTTGTCCATTTTAGATGTCAACGGGACCCAAACATCAAGGTCTAAATGTGTCAAGGTCCAAAAGTGCAGTATTATTTTAGTTTTACTTATAAACTATTATAGTATTTACCAGTGGCTATTTGCACTAAGTGCAACATTATATTTACACTAAGTGAAAATAGCAATAGATTATATTTACACATATTTTTTTTTATTGAAAATAAATGCCTTTCCAATCTGATATATAATGGGAAAAGGGGGTAGAGCATGTTCGGCAAAAGGTGGATTCGAACATTGGATCAATGTACTGTTTTTCAGATGTAGTAATTTTTGTACTTCATCTTAAAAAAAAAAAATTAAAAGGGAGAAAAAAAAAATCTAATATTTTTATTGTAGTTTTTTTTTTATCTAACTAAATATTCTAAATTATGAAATAATTGATTTTGAAATAGTTTTAGTTTCCATTTTCTATAACAATAATGATAACAGATCACTCTAAATTGTAACGTAGACACATGCATTGTTATGTAACTCTGCTTTGAAACGTATCTATGCTTTGATTTGTGAAAAGCACCATATATATGTGGTACAAATAAATGTGAATTGAATTGAATTTTGCATCAAAAAAAAAAAAAAAAAAAAAAAAAATTTGGTAATACTTGAGTCATTACTCATGACTTACTTTAGAATTAATTTACACACTCACCTAAAGGATTATTAGGAACACCATACTAATACTGTGTTTGACCCCCTTTTCGCCTTTAGAACTGTCTTAATTCTACGTGGCATTGATTCAACAAGGTGCTGAAAGCATTCTTTAGAAATGTTGGCCCATATTGATAGGATAGCATCTTGCATTTGTTGGAGATGCACATCCAGCGTACGAAACTCCCGTTCCACCACATCCAAAAGATGCTCTATTGCATTGAGATCTGGTGACTGTGGGGGCCATTTTAGTACAGGGAACTCATTGTCATGTTCAAGAAACCAGTTTGAAATGATTAGAGCTTTGTGACATGGTGCATTATCCTGCTGGAAGTAGCCATCAGAGGATGAGTTCATGGTGGCCATAAAGGGATGGACATGGTCAGAAACAATGCTCAGATAGGCCGTGGCATTTAAACAATGCCCAATTGGAACTAAGGAGTCTTAAGTGTGCAAAGAAAACATCCCCCACACCATTACACCACCACCACCAGCCTGCACAGTGGTAACAAGGCATGATCGATCCATGTTCTCATTCTGTTTACGCCAAATTCTGACTACCATCTGAATGTCTCAACAGAAATCGAGAGTTCAACTGTCCAATTTTGGTGAGCTCGTGCAAATTATAGCCTCTTTTTCCTATTTGTAATGGAGATGAGTGGTACCCGGTGGGGTCTTCTGCTGTTGTAGCCCATCCGCCTCAAAGTTGTGCGTGTTGTGGCTTCACAAATGCTTTGCTGCATACCTCGGTTGTAACGAGTGGTTATCAGTCAAAGTTGCTCTTCTATCAGCTTGAATCAGTCAGCCCATTCTCCTCTGACCTCTAGCATCAACAAGGCATTTTCTCCCACAGGACTGCCCCATACTGAATGTTCCCTTTTCACACCATCCTTTGTAAACCCTAGAAATGGTTGTGCGTGAAAATCCCAGTAACTGAGCAGATTGTGAAATACTCAGACCGGCCCGTCTGCCACCAACAATCATGCCATGCTCAAAATTGCTTAAATCACCTTGCTTTCCCATTCTGACATTCAGTTTAGAGTTCAGGAGATTGTCTTGACTAGGATCCCTAAATGCATTGATGGAACTGCCATGTGATTGGTTGATTAGATAATTGCATTAATGAGAAATTGAACAGGTGTTCCTAATAATTCTTTAGGTGAGTGTATATTATGCATTATTCACATTTATTATAAATCTCTATATAGTAGCTATTAGTAGTCCTCCGGGAGGGAACTAAAACATAGTAGTTATTGATTAACTAAAAGTGAGCAACCACATTCAACTGAGAACTATTACTTACTATTTTTTTAATCAGAGTCTCTTGTTAGGTAATAGTAGTTACTAGAATATCAATAGTGCATTACACATTTGTTCCTGTGTAGTTATTCATAAATGACGGAACAGTATTCTAAAGTGTTACACAAAGATTAACAAATGCTGTAGTTTATTACTAGTTCACAATTAATAATGTAGCTAACTAATGTTAACTAATGAAACCTTATTGTAAGGTATTAACCAAATTATGGTGACACAAATAATAGTTTGTTCCAGCGAAGTACCAATAAGGTTTAACATTAGTTGAAATTGTTGTTGTAGTTTGTGAATTGATTTATTTCACCCTTACCTTTATGTTGTTTTTGGAGCTTGACAGTTTTGGGTCCCATTGGATTTGTATAATATAGACAAAAAACTGTATTTAAAATATATTCCACAAGAAAACTAAAAACTAAAAGAAAACAAGACATACAGGTTTAGAACGATATAAGGGTTTGCCAATGATGACAGATTTTCAGTTTTGGTTGATCTGTCCCTATAAGAGGGAATTTTAAACACAGATGTGTCAGTGCTTAGTGTAAAAACAAGAAACTGTAAAAACTGCATTTTTGGAGTGTGCTCCCAGAGAGTGCATGTGGAGACATTAAGTGGCTGTGACAATGGGTTGATATGCATGGAGGACATGAGAAAAGGTAATGGGCAAAAGGGGATGGATGGGGTCTTACAGTCACACATGCAGGGAGCCCTTCCACACTTTCCCAGCATTATTCCCCATGGCCAATTTATTAGATGAATGAGACATGACTGGCTAGCATAGAGCTAATCAACCCAGTTTTGCAGTAGTGGTTCAAACGGGGGACTAGAAGACTTCAACCGCTTTCAGTATGGCCATTTTTTTCCCTTTACCTGTAGAGATAGAGTGTACTACTGTGGCTCACACTGATTGTGTGGCTAAAGCCCACCCGAGTTTCCGTTCCCGCTCAGGATAAGTCCCCTCTGATGCAGTGATCTGAGCGCAGAAGCTAAACGAGTTGCTAGATTTGAGGTTACTATGCGGTGACATTGTGTCTGCCGAGAGGGGGCTTATGTGTACAGAGAGAGTATCTCATCAAGGGCGTCTAGATGGGGTCATCACATCACCGCTGAAGATCTCCGGCTCAAAGCTTTTTCCTTTTGCTCAAGTGGGTTGCTGAAGGCACTGCAGCAGCGTGGCTTATGTCTCATTGCCGTGTTGACCCAGCGTTTAAATCCAGCAATAGTTTTTTTAAATCAGAAGCGAATACAGGAAGACAGAGCGAGCGAGAGTTTAAACTGGTGCTGTGACAAAGGAATAACAAAGTTACTATTGAATCACAGAGCAAGCCATTTGTAACTTTTCCCTGGAAAAAGCTGAAAGTACAAAACGGACCGCTTAGATGCTGAAAAAAATGTCTCAGTGCTCTAAATAGGAAATTGATTGAAGCTGCCATTTGCGAACACCTCACACCTTATTGTTCATTCGTCTCTGGCTTCAAGATCACTTGTTATCTTTGCAAATATGTTTCTTTAGAGGAGACGCACTTCGTTTTTTAAAAGCCATCTGCAGAGTCCGTTGGTTGAACATATAGAGGGTGTCAAACAGCATGCTCATTTTAAATTGTAATTAAACTGGCCATCAGGTACCTTGAGGCTGTTTAGTCTACAGCAGGATACTAATTACTATAAGATGACCTTTGGAATAATATCTGGTGAATAATTCATAATTGTGGAGATTGCTTCAGAGACATCCACTCTGAACTTTGTATGCTCAAAACTATTTAAATGAATTTTCAAATCGAAACCTCCGATTCGGTAATCCAGCAGTATAGCATATGAAAGAAAAAAAATTAACTGCTGATAGAAGTATATGCGTTTTATTGCCTTAGAAAATACTGACTCGTATCAGTATTACACTTTCATCTAGCATTATGCATACAAAAAAAGAAGCTTTATAGTAATGATTAAAGTCAGAGTTCAGTGATATTTTCATTTTCACAATGATATTTTCTTGAATGTCAAATGATTACATGCCTGAAAATATGATTCTGAAGCCTTAATATAAAAATAATACAAAGACGGTTGAAATACAGCAGGACATCCTAATTGACATCATGGATGGATTTACTGAACCATTACATAGATGTCAAGTAAAAAGAAGACATTACACTATATTGCCAAACATTTTGGGATGTCTGCCTTTACATTTACACAAACTTTAATGACATCCCGTACTTAAAGAGTTACTTCAGCGATTAGCATATGGCTTTAGTAGAAACCCTGGAGTATATTCAAATGATTGTGCTTCCCCTTCTCAAGAGATTTATGCATTTTATTTCTGGAAAAATTCCTCACATCTTTGGAATGTTTGGCCAGAGTCTAAAGAATACAGCCAGCAGAGGGAGCTATTTCCAGCAGAGGGAGCTATTTTTCAACTCGCACATGGGGGATGGGAGATCGCACTCACACACAGCTCAGCTCGCAGCTGCAGGCCTAAAACGGACCTATGCTGAGCAATGTATGTAAGTGTTTTAACTTCTCAAATTAATTCCTATATAAGTTAAGCTTCCAAAGGCCTGAACTGAAAACGCACCAGACTGAGCACGCGTTGTGAATGTATGCCGCGAATGTGGTCGTGATTAGCCTACCTCAGCTCTCATCACGAGAGCTCATCAGCTCATTTATGACGTTAAATGTAATCTGACTCCTGCAGCATTAGTGCTGTGAGATTCACGCGGCGACTCGATCATTATATTGAACAGACACATTCAGTATTTAATTTTAGTGTCTTCTCCAACTCAGTCACAGTAATCCAGTAGGTGGCTTTTGTAAATGGCCTCAAAGAGAAGCGAAGCATTCTGGGAATTGTAGTCTTTCATCCCCATGAGACAAAAATACATTTTCGGTCTTTTCTCAGTCTAGAAGGCACCAAATTCAAAAATAATTTCACATTTCTACTACATTAATGACCCAGTTTAAATACAGATTCATCTTCCCAGCGCTGAAGTACCCCTTTAACCAATAGGGATTAATATGGAGTAGACCCACCCTTTGCAGCTAAAACAGCTTTAACTCTTCTGGGAAGGCTTTCCACAAGGTTTAGGAGTGTGTTTATTGGAATGTTCGACCATTCTTCTAGAAGCACATTCGTGAGGTCAGGCACTGATGTTGGATGAGAAGGCCTGGCTCACAATCTCCACTTTATTTCATCCCAAAGATATTCTATCTGGTTGAGGTCAGGATTCTGTGCATGCCAGTCAAGTTCCTCCACACCAAACTCACTCATCCATATATGCTGACCTTGCTTTGTGCACTGGTGCAGAGTCATGTTGGAACAAGAAGGGGACATTCCTAATCTTTTCCCACAACGCTGGGAGCATGAAATTGTTCAAAATGTATTGGTATGCTGAAGCTCCCTCAGATCCTTTTTCCTGCAGGAGTCCTGTCTCCTCTGTACCCTACTGCATGGAGGGGGTTCACGAGAGGAGAGCTCTCTAGCTCTCTGGCTCTGTCTACGGCTTTCTGCCCGTGACGGACCAGGCCCTTCCTGCCTTGTTTTAAACAGCTAACCTCTTCTCTTTCTCCCAAATGTCAGCCACGTTCAGACTTCTCTCTGTGGCCACCATCATTGCCATCGACCGACCAATCGTGTGCAGGGCAGCACCAGCCTGACCCGCTGCCAGGTATCCTCTGCCATTCAATTGCAACGTTGTTTTTAAGGGTTTGGATGGTAGGGTTGGAGCTCTTGGTGCCGATGACTGCCCAGAGATTAAATAGTTTGTGAACATCTTGTCTATGAGAGGCTGGACACATACCCATACCCATAAGGGGGCATGGGAGAATATGGTTTCTCCCATGCCCCCTTGAGCTCAGTATGCAGATCAGGAAGAAATGGAAGGCTCACCTGAGCTGCCAGTCTATGGAAGGGGGGAAATCGATCTAGCACAACCTACCACGAGCGATCTCTCCCCTAATGCGCCACCAAGGCAGCTGCATCCTATCCACGGCACATTCCACAACATCCAGGAGCTCAGCATACGCAGGGCAGGGTGGCTGAGAGGATTCAGGCTCTTTCTGATTCCCTTGAGAACTGCCTGTGCATGCTCTTCTCCCAGACACATAATGCACAATTCACGTGTGTCACCCTGCAACAAAAATCATGGGCACGGGTCTGCACAGTTCTAAAAGTGTTCTGCTTTCTTCATAACTGTTATTCTTTAACGCTCTTACATACAGACAGACAGACCCTGAATGTTGTATCTGCAATGCGCCCTTATATACTTCCTGGTCGCATGTTGATGACATCATGGGCTGTCGCTATAGCCTATAGGATTACCGTGATTCAATGGTGGATTTCAGACACTTGTCATGCTAAAGCGTTATTCCCCAAAGCACCTTAGGACGCAGTTCCTTTTTGTAAAGACCAATGAAGAAGTAAACTGCATTTCAACAATCTCCATATGATATTTTCTGCTTAAATGAAAGTATAATTTAGTCGGTCTGTGTTCTGTCACGAGCAGATTGTGCTGTTCGTGCAACTAACTCTGCCATAAGACCTTCTCAGTGATGAACAGTAAATCCAAGCATGGTCTTTTGACTTTGTGCAATTGTGTTTGCTGCACATACGCAACATCTCGTGTAGGTGTAGGTACAAAGTGTACAAAGTGTAGGTAATTAAACTAGGTGAGATCAATTGACTAAGACAATTAGGAAAATTAACACTACTGGGATGTAAGGGTGGGTTGCTTTTAAAGCGGCCTTGCTATCTCTAGCCTCTCAGAAATTGTTAACCCTATAGCTTTAAAAGGTAAACGCAGTGTATCTGCAACAGTCCAACTAGATTTGTTTTTATATACTGTGTATGTATATATATATATATATATATATATATATATATATATATATATATATATATATATATATATATATATATATATATATATATATATACTTCAATCAGTAGGCTCAATGCACATTGTTTTTTGCCTTGCTACTGTAATAGTATTATATTGTCCAGTCTCTTGTGAAGCACAAGAGACTGGACAATATAATACTACACAGGATTCAATTTCTCCTGTCTTGCAATAGGCCCAATCCATTTGCTCCATAAGAAGTAAAAAACACACTGTGACCAGAAAGCAGCAAGAACTCATCATGCTCACCGTGATTTTGAAGTATGTGTGACTTGAAACAAAAAGATTTGGTTTTCTTATAGGTACATTTATAATTGTACAGCACAGGCCGATACTAGAACCGAACCCCCAATCCTACTGCACTATGGGTGAAAGTGTGTGTGCAATACACCTAATCTATGTTTTGGAACCAGAACTTTATATGGTTATATATATATATATATATATATATATATATATATATATATATATATATATATATATATATATATATATATATATATATATATATATATATATATATATATATATATATATATATATATATATATATATATATATTCTTTTTTTTTTTCTTTTTTTTTTCAAATTGCAGAAATTCAAGTTTCGGATTATTTTGTCAGTCATTATGGATTAAGCTTTGTAATGACACACAGTGCCAGCAGATAATAAGAGAACGAATAAAAAATCAATTTCAATTATTGACTGTGATAATGAAAACTATGTGTTATTTTGGAATGGCAAGAAAAAATTAGTTGACATAAAACCAATGCAAGGGGCAGAAACTTCCAAATGTCTCTAATCGCTTCTTTATAGATTTCACACTGTCAAGAAAATGAATAATTGGTTTATCTTTCCTGTTCATTACTCAAAACTCAGCTTTGGAACTTTAATCCACTCAAAATTTCTCAAGTTCTGAAACCATTGCAAACAAAGACGCTTTCTCAGATAAAAGAGGCTTTCAAAGCCACATTGTTAGTCAAGCGGATGGAACTGTGAGAAATGGGGTATAGTTCTCTCCATTCACTAGAACTGAGCTCTGGACCAGGTCAGGTGATTGTGTGATGTAGATAATAAGGGCTACAAAAATCTGTACTGCGTGAGCTGACAGGCTTGACGAAATTTAGAAAGTCCTCAGTATGTGCTGATTAATGACTGACAATTGCAGTGACTGATTTAAATAATGCTAATTGGCCAACGGGATAATGATCCGTACATTTCCTCTAATTAGAGACAGCACAGCTCTTTGTGACAGCGTTGATGGGAGGGTTTCGGGCTGTCGAGCAGGAATGTGCAGTGCGATTGGCAACATTATTTAGACTAAAGGTAAATGGATAAATCTTATGGTTTTGTGTTTCTTTGTTTTAGCACATGTCCAAAACTGCCTTTTTTTATGGTTATTTTAGCTGTAGTATCAATTGAATAATGATCGATTGTGAATAAAGACATCATTAAAACAATGTCGGCTTATAAATGCCATTATTACTATGCATTTCCAAAAGCTGAACATGCAAGTGCTATCATCTAACCATCTGGAGACGGATAATAGCCATGCAGGTTTTTATCTTTTCATAAAGTGCATTGGTAAGTGAGTTATGAATAATATATACAAGGACACTCTATATTCATGTTCATGTTCTCACAGCGTCTTCAAATTTCCAAGTTATTCTAAGTACAGCAGTAGCAATAGCGTGCAACTAAGAGGAGAAAAGGGTGAAAACATTTGCAGTATCCTTGAATTCTTTGCTAAGGCACAGAGCTGGGCAAAAATTCAAAATTTTTGGAATTGGCTCCATTCATTATTTGTATTTTGAGTTGACTTCCCCACACCCAGTGTTGAATTGGAATGACAGGAAGAGATTGGCTATTCACCGAATTACAATTCAGAGAAATTCATCACAGTCACACAACAGAATAATATCATTTTTTTAAATATTTTCACCTTAATATTAGGTAGCTTTAACTACTATGTACATGCGTTCATGTTAAATTGTTAAAACACATTTTCTGCTATTGAGGTGGGTGTAAGAAAGGCAGTGCGGATGAAAGAATAATTGTTTATGCACAGCTCTGGCGCCTATTGATGCGCTTCAACACTGAGCGCACACAATCAGCAATGAACAGCGCTCTGCTAGTGTGTGCAGATTCTCAGAAAATGGAAATGATCCCAAGTGTGTGATGTGAGACTGTGCTGCTGCAGCCGGATCTCACAAAAATGCGTATAAATAGTACGAGTGTGCAATGTCGTGAAATGTATACGCCAAAACTCCTTTTGCCGTGTATATGCTACGCTGTTTTTCATGTGCATATGATACGCACTTTATGTCGTATTATACGTACGAACCCCCCACCCCACCCCACTACCCTAATCCTACCCAAGAGCGTGTCATATACACGCCATAAAGTGCGTATCATATGCATGTGAAAAACAGCGTATCATATGCACACCAAAATGAGTTTTGGTGTATACATTTCACGACATTGCACACTTGTACTATTTAAATGCACATGTGATCGGGTTTGCTGCTGATTGTACTCACCGTTTATAGAGGGATAATAATTATATTGTGTGTATTACTGCTAAATAGTGTTTCCATCTTAATCTACTATATAATAATGAATATAATTGTGTTTGTGCGTTATATTTTGAATAGATTTATCTGCCCCCAGTGCATCCAACATGTAGGTGTCTTTGTTTCTTCAGTAGAACACAAATGAAGATCGTTCATCCAACCGTTGCTGTCTGCCAGTCATATAATGCATGTGAATGGGTGACAATTATATGAGAGCAAAAAACATGCTTAGACAACATGCACAAAGATGACTGGTGGCTCATGATGACACATTGATATCTTAAGACACAAAATGATCAGTTTGTGTGGGAAATCAAGCCGTATTTATATAATTTTTTACCTCAAATAGAACGCTATATCCAACAGCCTGGAACGCGCTTCACTTCCGGTAATGAAAGTCAATATACATGCTCTGGCGTCGTGTAAGAGATTCAATTCTGGCGTTGGCGTAAACTATGCCAGATCATGTATACCGGAAGAGATATCTTTACACATGCATGCAGAACCTATTCTTCTCTCCAATAAAGGCAAGATTTTTGAGAAGTGGCATGCCTCAAGTGGGCAGGGCTTATTTGGTCCGAGAATGGACACTGCACTATACAAAATACACACCTTTCTGTAACGTCCCAGTACCAAACTCCTATATTTCGCAGTAGATTAATTTAGATTGATAATAATGGGTAATATTAGGCTTGATGCGATAGTCTTTAGTGTTCAGGCATAATACCGGTTACATCACTTACTAAACTAAAATGCGCACGGCCGCTCTGTCATTCATTCATGGCTGCACACTATAACATTGCTAATGGGTACAAAGGCTGTTGATTCTATTATTCTATTTCCAAAAATGTCAAACCAATGCAGTTTTACCCAAAAACTCAAACGTGTTTTCCATATAAGCTCATGCAGTTGTGCATTCTAGACAGAGAATACTCCTGTTGCAGAGAACACTCAGGCTAAGCAAATATATTTATTAAAAACAAGGTTGGATTCCTATTTAGCTGTGAGCTAGGCTATGAGATAATTATTATTTCTAAAAGAGTATTGCATTTCACAGGATTTTATTTTGTAAACATATTCAAGTGCAAATGAGAACCGCTTCGAGAGGGATGCCAGGTGTGCAAAAAAAAAAATAATAATAATAATATTTGAACCCCAAAATTGAAAATCGGCTACCAACCCCATCTTTAGTAGCCACGGTGAGTAAACAATGTTAGAATTTTCATTGTCACTAAATGAAGTTTAAAACATAATTCATAAAGGAGTGAACCCATGTAATATTGCAATTAACTGCCAAAGCTTATAAGCAATGTTCCTCCTTTGGGCATCAGCTGTTTTTACATCCCTCCACCTCCCTAACTCCACCAATATAAATGTAGGCATCTCATTTACCCTACTCTTCCTAGCACTGGTAGTCTCTGGGGTTAAATCTAAGCTCGAGCTAAAGCTGCTTCCTCAAGCCCCTCCACGGCAGACAGCAAGGCAAATATGCTTAAACATTATTACCTAAAGATTATATGGGTAAACAAACTTGTGAACAAAGGTTTTCACCCTTACATGTAAGCTACATGATGTTGATTGACTCCTTTTTGAAGATGCAGACTAATCTTATGAAATGGCGTATGCATGACACGCCAATTCGTATGCCATTTTGGCGTGCTATCAAGACACATAATCACTTCTTGCGTGTTTATCAATGCCGTTTCATTCTATCCCCCTACACTGCCCCTACCCCTAAACCTACCCATAACACGCACGCACGCACACACACACTGCCACTAAACCTACCCATCACAAGAAACATTCTGCATTTTTTAATTTTCAAAAAAACATAATTTAATATGTTTATAAATCCATTTACCTTGTGGACACACACACACACACACACACACACACACACACACACACACACACACAAACACATTCAGACACATTTTGAATGCGTAACTCTTCCCTAAACCTACCCATTTGTGTTTTATAAAAAACAGGATATAACAGGCAGATACGACTGCAGGCACAATTTATTCCGAAAGTACAAATATCCCAAGTGTTCCAAGGCCAAATGATTGATTTGTGTGAAGAAAATCCCCAAAAGCGATCAGAACGTCAAGTACATCCGCCGAAGATTAATAAATTTTAAATATTGCTGCCGCTGAGAGATGTCAGGGCAGCTTTGACAGCATTGGGTGTCATGTGTCTCGTGACCAATTGCGTCATTCTAAAGAGACGTGTGTATCATTTGAATGAGAAATATTAACAGGTGTGTGTTTACAAAGGGTCGCGATTATCATTTCAACGACTAACATTAAGATCAACTCTGTTTTTTACATGAAGACATTGTATGACTTCAGAAGACTTGGAATGCAACATGAGTTAATTTGGCTATAAATATTCATCCTGTGAGATCAGGTTGGCAGAATCACACGGCGTAGACATACACGCGGAGAAGATGGTTCGTTTTGGCGTAGACATACACGTGGAGATGATCGTTCGTTCCTTTAATCTCTATTCCAGTTGGTCTTTGGAATTGCCAGTCTGCTGTAAACAAAGCAGACTTTATTTCATCTATTGGAACTCATTCTCAGCTCAGCCTCATGGCCCTAACTGAGAACTGGCTCAAACCAGAGGACACTGCCACTCCTGCAGCCCTCATAAATAATTACATTTTTTCACACACCCCTTGACCAATTGGGAGGGGTTGGGGTACTGGTTTGCTTATCTCAAATGATTGGAAATTTGATCCCTTACCATCTCTATCGGCCAGTTCATTTGAATCACACTCAATCACTATTACTCATCCAGTTAAAATCCATGTTGTAGTGGTCTATCGCCCTCCAGGTCACCTGGGTAACTTCGTGGAGGAGTTGGATGTGTTACTTTCTAACTTCCCTGAGGATAGTACTCCTCTGGTTCTACTATGTGACCTCAGCGTCCATCTTGATAAAAACCTAGCCACAGACTTCACCACTCTACTGACTTAATTTGACCTTAAGTTAGTATCTACTATGGCTACTCTCAAATCAGGTAACCAATTAGACCTCATCTACACACACTACTGCTCCACAGGCAACACTTTTAGTTACTCCATTACACACCTCAGACCATTTTCTCATCACTCTTAACCTCATACTGACACCTGATACAACACGCACTCCTACACAGATTAGCTTTCAGCGTAATCTACGCGCACTCTCTCCCTCTCGCCTATCCACTATGGTTTCATCTTCACTCCCTCCACCTGCTCAGTTCTCAGCACTGGACACTAACAGTGCTACTGACACTTTTTGCTCAACTCTAACATCCTCCTTAGATAGTTTTAGCCCCCTTTCATCCAGACCCACCCGACCCACCCCATCTGCCCCCTGCCTGTCTGATGTTGTCCGTGAACATTGCTCTGGACTCGGTAGAGAGGAAATGGCGGAAATCTAAAAATTCTACTGACCTTACCTTGTATCAGTCTCTTCTTTCTCTACAAATGTCTTCACTGCTAAAACAAAATACTACCACAACAAAATCAACAATTGCTCTGACTCTCGCACACTCTTCAAAACATTCTCCACTCTTCTTTGTCCTCCTCTTTGTCCTCCCCCTCTTTCATCAACTCTTACAGCTGATGACTTTGCATCATTTTTCACAAACAAATCCTCCCTCATCAGCAACCAGTTCTCCTCACCATAAACTAACACACACATCTCAACAACTAACACAGACATGCTTCCATCCTTCTCTCTGCTCTTTGAGGCAGATATTTCTAAACTTTCCAATCACCCTACTACCTGTCCACTTGATCCTATACCCACTCACCTCCGTCAGGCCATTTCTTCTTCAATCACTCTTGCACTCACTCACATTGTCAACACTTCTCTTCACACAGGGACCTTTCCCACAGCATTTAAGCAGGCTCGGGTAACCCACTGCTTAAGAAACCCTCTCTGAATCCAGCACTTTTAGAAAACTACAGACCGGTATCCCTTCTGGCTTTCATTGCAAAGAAACTTGAGCGAGTTGTGTTCAATCAACTCTGTATGTTTCTTGAACAGAACAACCTCCTGGACAACAACCAATCCGGCTTCTAAAGCGGCCACTCGACTGAGACTGCCCTGCTCTCGGTAACTGAGGCACTAAGACTGGCAAAAGCAGCTTTCAAATCCTCAGTGCTCATTCTGCTGGATCTGTCTGCTGCTTCTGACACAGTTAACCACCAGATCCTCCTGTCAACACTTAAGACGATGGGTATCTCAGGAACTGCTCTCCAGTGGTTCAGGTCTTATGTCTCAGGTAGGTCCTACAGGGTATCATGGAGAGGTGAAGTGTCTAAGTCACATCTTCCAGCTACTGGAGTTCCCCAGGGCTCAGTGCTTGGACCACTTCTCTTCTCCATCTACATGTCATCATTTGGGTCCGTCATTCAGAAACATGGCTTATCCTATCACTGCTATGCTGATGACACTCAACTCTACTTCTCATTTCAACCAGATGATCCTACAGTCGGTATTCGTACCGCTGCCTGCCTGACAGACATTTCTGGGTGGATGAAGGAACATCCCCTTCAACTCAATCTTGCAAAGACAGAATTACTTGTTGTCTCAACCAACCCAGCACTTCATCAAATTGTCTTCATTCAGCTCGGTTCATCAATCATAACTCCATCCAGGACAGCCAGGAACCTTGGAGTTGTGATTGATGACCAGTTAAACTTCACTAACCATATTACTGCAACAGCCCGGTCCTGCAGATTTGCCTTATACAACTTTAGAAAGATTAGACCCTTAGGTCAGAACAGACCTCACAACTCCTCGTCCAAGCTCTTGTTCTCTCCAGACTGGACTATTGTAATGCTCTTCTAGCTGGCCTTCCAGCATGCACTATCAAACCCTTGCAAATAATCCAGAATGCAGCAGCGAGAGTGGTCTATAACAAGCCGAAGAGCGCATGTCAAGCCTCTCTTCATCAGACTGCACTGGCTGCCAATGGCCGCTTGCATCAAATTCAAGGCACTGGTGCTCACCTACAAAGCAACCACTGGCTCTGCACTAATATACCTAAACTCGCTTGTTCGGACTTACACACCCACCAGAAGCTTACGTTCTGCAAGTGAACGGCATCTTATGGTTCTATCCCAAAGAGGCATGAAATATCTCTCACGGACCTTTTCCTGGACCGTTCTCACCTGGTGGAATGACCTGCCGATCTCGATTTGTGCAGCCGAGTCTGTAGCCATTTTCAAAAAGCATCTTAAGACACACATTTTTCAGCTGCACATGACCAACTAGCACTTAACTATCCAATTAAATTTTCTGTTTGTCTTTAAAATATATATATATATGTTTGTGTACTGTGCTCAATTAACTTTGACTTCTTACAGCTCCTGCAGGTTATTGCCCTTGGTTGTTTCATTGCTTTATTGCTCTCCCCTTTTTCTAAGTCACTTTGGATAAAAGCATCTGCTAAATGATTAAATGTAAGTGTAAATGTGTGTACTGTGGTTATATTTACTACAGTGTGTAAGAAAATAGGACATAACTGGGAAAAACAACTTAGAAGTGTATACCTCCCAATCTGGTTAGCAATCATCTTGGGATGCTGCCGACTCAGACAGACCTCAGTGAAGACAGGCTGGCTGAAAGGCCTCTCCAACTTTGAAGAGACATTCAATCAGCAGTCTGAGGCAAAGCGGCTATGGAGGAAGGCCAGGAGCCAAACAGTCCAACCTGCCTCAGAGTTCACCTGCTGGTTCTGCAGCAGATATTGCCACTCATAAATTGGACACAACCGATGCTGCACTAGTGACCCCTTGTGCAGTGTAAACCATGGTCTCTATATAGTAATATACTGTGTATATATAATGAAACAAGAGAAACTGCTGATTCATATGTCCCTGATTATGTCATCTAACATCCATTAGCATGATCACATTAAAATCAGATATGAAAATTTGCTTTGCCACCTTAAAGTGGTAGTTTGTTTGGTAAATCCTTTATATTTTTACAGTGTATAGTGCAACTTCTAATGATGCACTTTTGTGTCTCATTTTGTAGCTCATCTCATTACTGGTTGAACTCTTTCAAAGCCAACATTTACAGCAGCAAAGGTTATTTAAATTGTATACACTTAATGCAAATGATTTAATTCTGTAATTAATCCTGTTTGCTTCCACAACTCAAATCCAGGAACTGAATTGTAATTTAAAAGGCATTGCAATTTATTTCCGAGAGGCGCACGACCCTGCTGAGGTGAATGCTTGTAATGTAAATCAGAATGCACATCCTTATAATCTCATTATATTACCCAAATGCTCCTTCAATGTCTGAACACGATGCGCTGTGTGACCTCCAAAAGGTATTTTCAAAACATTTTAGAATAATTTATTTGGCAGGAGAGTTGAGAAGAAAAAGTGGGAGAAAGGTAGACAGTTGTGATATTGCAGCTCTGTCTCCGTGGCCCTAAAGGAGGATGACCCTCTTGTATAACCTTTGTGAAGCACATAACTTGCCACGCAGCCCCATGGCTTGTTGCCATGGTGCTATGTAGACGATGCTCCCTCTGAATGATGGGCTCATTGCATGCTGCTGAGAAAATAGCATCAGCCAGAATGATTCATCTTCTAGGAGCACAGTGAAGAGCGCACACAGAACGCTCCTCGCAGCGGCGAGGGCTTTCATATTGGCAAGAGGGAAAATTAAGAAAACGGCTCACAAAGAATTTTTTAATAATTATGTTTCTCAACGTATGCATTGGACGCTTGATGCTGGTTGAAGTACACAAACTTTGAATTTGAAATTTCACACTGGCATCCAAATTGAATTATCACTTAAGAGTAAAAGAACAGCAGCAAGCCTCAGAGGGAATGTAGAGGTGGTATCAGAGGGGGAATAATTGCTTTTGCTGATGTACTGTAAGCATCAAGACAATTCTTCAATTTTAGATCACCAGGAAGAAAAGTAATAAACAGGGAGACCAGTGGCAATAAAATTATTACCACAAAGGCAATGAGGCTGCCTCTTAATTATAACGAATGGAAAATTAGGTTTAAATTATCCCACTAAAGTGTGCATTAATTGTATCATCTGATGCACAATAGAACTCAATTCAGGGGTGTGAAAAGTTCATTACCTATGATATTCATCATGCCAAATATTGGCCTCGATGGCTTGTGGGAGGCTCGTAAAAACGATTGCTCTCGTCCCTGAGCATTGTTTAATATTCACGTCTGACTAATCATGTCTTTGCTCACAGACATTTTTGGAACCTCGGTTCCTCCCTCTGAGTTCCTAAAATCTGGCTGGCTCAGAAACGCATCCAGATGGACTGCGAACTGTCGCTTCTTGAGGAAAATCAACAGGGGAGTCACCAGTAGGACTCATTTTCAATTGCGATACAATAGGAATCTTTATCAGCGTTGACTCTATACCCAATATTGCTATTGTGCTAATGTGTTGTTGGCAAAGGATTTTGTTAACTGTTGAATAGAGTTTGTTGTAAAAACGCCTATAGACAGTTTGCCGCATCAGAAAGTCCAAGGACACAAAATCAAAAGCACAGTGAATGTGGAGTCTTGTAAATATGTTTCCAAGAAATTTGACAATAAATTGGTCAGAATTACATCCAATTGAAAGGTCTTTATGAACAAATTTTACACTATAATACGTTTTTTTCTTAATCTTCAACTTTTAAGTAGTTGTTATTATATATGCTTCTTTGGTGTGTTTACAAGCATGCCTTAAACTCAATTATTTGTAATAATCAAACATGTACAAGTAAACTTGGTTAATTTATTGGGCTAAAGTCATATATGAATAACAGTTTTAAGCAAAACCAACACATTATTATTGGCTCAGTACCACAATTTCACCTTCAATTTACCTGAATTTTCATCATTCTTGGCTTAATCAAGGAATGCTTGTCTATTTATGCTTTCATGTCAGAAACATATATATTTAGCTATTTAAATAAAAAAAAAATCAGAGTTTTTTTACAAAGTGTTTTACCTGACATTGGTGGTAGTCATGACTACGAACTCATATAGATCATTTTCAAAAATATATGTCTACAGCTGTTCTCAAAACATTTACTATGAAGAAAATTGCATTTGTTTTACAGACTGAGGAAAAGTGCTCTCCAAAGATACAAACATTTTAAAATCTAGCAGACATTTGCTCGGACCCCCACCCAAATAATGTTCAGTGTAAATCCAGCAACCCCTGATTACCAGCCGAGAGCTTTAGGCGCTCTCCAGCATTCTGTCAGTCCATGAAATATGTGTTACAATATCTGCAAATAGAGTGTAGCCCTTCAGAAAACTGCTACAGTATATCAAACTGGCGGTCCTTTGAACTTCGAATAGAGTTTTCTATTATTGTTCCCTGACAACACATGTGCCTTTGTGCCATAGTCTCCCAAAGATGACTATTTGGATCAGTAGGGAGTATCAATTCCAAGGAGGACAAAACTGCAGAACTAGGCAGCGTTCTGCACTGATGCATCCTGATGCTTTGAGAGTTGTTGTTTAAGTTGACTTGCGAGGTGTACTTGGGCAAAAGCCTTTGAAATGTCAAAAAAATCCTCATAAGACACAGAGATAAGGGAGTAATGTTTCTTCAATGATGAAGTCAAGGCTGAATGTGTCAGAGCGTCCTATTATAGAATCAATCAAGTGGATCACACTGAGAATGTTTTCAGGTTTTGAATAAAAAATGTATTTAAAAGGGGACTAAAGGGCACTGTGAGAAAAAAATATATAAGTACTAATAGTAAATAATATTACATACACTCTCAGAAAAAAAAAGGTACAGTGCTGTCACTGGGGCGGTACCTTAAGGTACAAAAGTAAAAAGGTACATCTTTGTAACTTACTAACCCCTAAATGGTACATACTAGTACCTTAAAAGGTACATATCAGTACTCAAGGAATGCGTATTAGTAACTTAAAGGTACATATTAGTACCTTTTCGGTTTTGTACCTTAAGGTACCGCCCCAGTGACAGAAATGTACCTTTTTTTTTGACAGTGTATAACAAACACAACACTACATTATACATTATATAACAAACACAATATATATATATATATATACATATATATATATATAAATATATATATATATATATATATATATATATATATATATATATATATATATATATATATATAATGTTTAATCACGATTAATCGTATGATTTTCTGTCATTAATGACGATTTTCTGTCAGTATGAGCAAAATTTAATAATGAATAAAAACGTGCTGCTATATGAACAAAAGTGCAATAACATATCGTTTGCAAACACTTTAAACAAATAAGGTGCTTTTTACAGAAGTTAAAAGTTAGTAACAGTTACAATATTTCTTGTAAATATTAACTTAAACATTAATTTAATCAAATTAAATTAAATTGGTGGTGCGTGTGTGTGTGTGTGTGTGTGTGTGTGTGTGTGTGTGTGTGTGTGTGTGTGTGTGTGTGTGTGTGTGTGTGTGTGTGTGTGTGTGTGTGTGTGTGTAGTAATAATGTTGAAATTAGAACTCTGACAAATGTAACATGTTACAAATGTAAAATAGCACAAAAAACAACACAAAAAACTAACAAAAAAAAGATCACATATTCTATTAGAGGAATCGACAAAATCTGGGAGGAAATCAGTGTGGAAAATTAATATGTTCACAATGAAATGTATCTTCCATGTCTAAACAGCTTGCCTTTTTGACTGATATGATGTGCTTATCGTTTCTTCAAACTAACAATTGTTCCTAGCATACCTTGAAGTGTTGTTCTCCGCTTACATGAGTATTATGAGATGTCAACAAGGTACAAAAAAGACATAAATAAGTGCCATTACATATACTCGGCACTGATTGAATTCCTGGAGTTCAGTTGTATTGTTCCTCAATGTACTGATAGCGTCTCATTGAAATGAATATCGAAGCTGATGTCATTTATTGTTCCTGTCTGCTCGGCGCATTCCAGATCGCTAACACACAATCAAGATACCCAGCATGAAGTCTGGTTTTGGTGGTCCCTGAACCTTCAAGAAAGCGCAGATTGGTTCCAGCTCAATGGATCCTCCCTATTATTTAATGTATTCCAGTCTATTACCACTGCTTGCTGTGACACCTCATTCTTTTCCACCAATATATAAGAGGTCATTCAATAACTGACACCTCCCTTCCATGCCTTAGTCACATTTTTGTTACTGTTTTGGCATGTGTCACAGCTGTGAAGCACAAATTCAAAGATATATCTGCTGACAGAGATTTCCCTCATGAGAGCCACAGTAAATGCATTTCTCTCGGATGCCAGACAGAACTGTCGAAGACTATTGATCATGGTACAAAACCAGCCATGAAAATCACTGAATGACAGGAAAGATGTTAACAGTATTTCATGTCATAGAACCTGCAAATGAAGAGATGCTTGTATGAAAGGTAAATTAGGGTAATTGGGACACCTAAGCTTTGTGCCTTATTTGCTTTATCGCAACCATCCAGCTGGGATTGAGAGGCCTTCATGTCACTGAAGAGTGGGGACATTTGTCAACAAGGAAAACATATAAAAGTCAGTGACATGATATCTTTCACATGGTTATTGTAAAATTAGCCTAAAAGAACACAACGTTCCAAACTGATGTCTGTGATTGTGTTCACACAATAAAACGTGTTTCTACAAATCTAGAGAATTTCTTTGTTACACACATCAATATTTTAGAATGATAAAAAAGTAAGCTCTAATTGTTATCACAAAGTGCTACTTCTATCCAACGGAACCTGAATAAACACTAATTTGTGTGTGTTTTTATAAATGAGTACAATTATTATTTGACTTGAATAAAACCAGTTCATTTAGATTTAATTGACCATTTTTTAGGTTAGGATTGTTAACGTTTCTGTAACAACACTGGACAATTAATGGAAAATTTCTCAGATTTTACATTAAGATTACCTTAGCCATCTTCTAACACTTAAAGTTAAAACCAGTAATAATTAATAACACAGTTCAATTTGGTTTTTAGGAATAATAATGTTGTGATGCATAACTGTTCTTTATAACATACTAATTAAAAGGACTGGTTTTAGTTTTTAGTATTAAACAAATGTGTTATTAATAATGTTATAAGAACATTTTGTTAAAGTTCAATTTTATAATTTTGCAAACATTATGAGAATGCTACTTTTGAATGTAAGTTAAAATGAAACTTTGTAAGTAAAAAAAAAAAAAAAAAAAAAAAAAAAAAAAAAAAAAAACAGCAAACGTCAAACTAAAACAATAAATCAACCATTCTGCATTAGTTCAGACAGGCCATGTAGTCAGCTGAGCCGAGTCCCATGCACTCAATTGGCAACTCTCAAACATTCCGCCTGCTTGGATGTTTTGCAACCCACCTCCTCCCCAGCTCCTCCTTAAACTTGTGTTAAACTTAATCAATGTCATTCTGTTGCCATTGATGCATGCTCTGTTCTCAATGGCCCTCATTTATCAATCTTGCGTATAAACTGGTGTATATGTTGGCGTAAGATTATGCTTACACTTCTATCATCGCCTGATTTATGAAGCTGTGCGCACCTCTGCAATCCTGTGCTGCGTTCCACTCCACTTTAAGACACGCACTTGCAAACTTCCCTAAGCACTTCCCCTTGGGGGAATCCCTGCCGCCATTTTGAAGTGCGTTCCACTTCGTGAAGTGGACAAGGGAAGTTTGTATGGACAGACCCTTGCTCCCTCGATTTTGACCGAGTGAGCGAGTCTACTTCATATGTACACTTCAGGCAGCTTCATATACCACAATGCAACGCGATTGTGACGTCACCACATATCACGTTTAATTTATCCCACCACAAACAACTATAACTATTTTTAAAAACATTTAAAACAACCCAAACACATCCATATACATATAGAATGCTGCATTAAACAATTTCGTAAAGGTAAAAAATAAAATATATATTAACTCCATATGTGGATTCCAAGTGATCAAGGGCTTAGGGCGTTCCAGTTCAGTCCATTGCAGAGTTTCCGCCAGTAGTGGGCACTCATGCAACGTAGGCATGACGCACATCCGAGTGAACGAGACGGAGGGAAGTTTGCGAGTGAAGGGCATGATAAAAACGAACTGGAACGCAGCACCGGTGTACACAATACTTGCCCTTGATAAATGCCACGGCTGAAAACGATCGTCATTAGAATAACATGCCCCTATATATTCAAGGCTCCGCCTCCCCCACGCCCTCATTTTACGGCATGGACAAACAGAAGACGGCAAAGAAGCAAAACTTCTCCGACGTGGAGATCGGGCGCGCCTCAATCATCTCACTAGTCCACTAGTCAGGGCACTGATTAGGACATAAGTCAATAGGCTGACTCCCTGATCAGTGCCCTGACTACTGAACTAGTGAGATGATTGAGACGCGCCCATCAAGACCATCACCAGGGAAGTGAAAAAAAAAAAACGAGAGTGGAATTAAAGGCACCCACAAAAACAAGATATGGACCCAAATTAAGAGTAGCCTACTCTTAATAGAGTGGAGGTTGAGAAGCGCACTCCAGCAGTTTAAATAGCTGTTTGGATGATAAATTACCATCACAATGCATTATTTTACAGCACATGTTTTGAAACAATTGGCATTTCATTTCGTATCACGGCACATATATTGGGGTGTACAATAGTGATGATGATGTGATGTATTAATATAATTACATAACAATTTATAAGATTCTTCTTCTTCTTCTATTATTATTATTATTATGATTTTCATTCTTAATTACGCTTGTTATTTAGAAGAAGAATGTCGTTTTTATTGATTTTATTATTATTTAAAAGGAGAAGGTCATTTTTATTATTTTGTCAGTCTGAATAATTTTAGTCCCAGTCCGTGCGCAGCTGCTGGGCCAGGCGGGCCGAAACGTCAGATAAAGCTCACAGGCTCGCGACTGGAGGAATACCAATAAATGCCTACAAATCAAACGCTTTAGTAAAGACACACAAATTAAACATTGACGTTCATGTTGCACAAAAATAAACACTGAATGTTGTTGTTGTGGTTTTTAACAGTGGGTCATAATATAGCATATCTTGTCAGTGCGTGTTGTGGTGTTAGGAATGGTTTTTCTGCGCATTTTCACACTAACTCAAACGTGCGTACACCACCTCCTGAGCTGGTGTAGGATTTGAGCGTGCCGTACGCCAACGTTCATATTGATAAATCTCAAAGTCACCGTTTTGGGTGTACGCAAGGTGTACGCTGGAAATTTGGTGTATGCACTTTTGATAAATGAGGGCCAATGTGTGGATTTACTCTGCTCCCCCAGTTAAAAAAAAAAAAAAAAAAGTGAGGTTGTACCCAGAAGCTGCTGCTGTTCCCTGTCTTAGCTTTTCATGGAGCCTATAAAAAGAACAGGGAATTTAGAACAGAGCCAAATTGCCAAATGCAGATTTTAGCAAAATATGCCAGTAAAAAGTTGACAAAAATCAACTGTAGTATTTATTACTTAAGTTGTCCTGACTGAAATTACGTTTTTAAAATCATGTTGAGAATGTTAAATACCAGATAACTAGAAAAGTTTTACTGTTTTTACTTTTTACTGTTTTTACTTTTTAACTTTTTCTGTTCAGAAAGGATTTTATGTGTTGATTGTTTGTATTAGTATGTATTTTTTTTACTTTTAATTCTTTTTTTTTTGTTATTTTCCCTTTTCAATTGTGTGTGTGTGTGTGTGTGTGTGTGTGTGTGTGTGTGTGTGTGTGTGTGTGTGTGTGTGTGTGTGTGTGTGTGTGTGTGTGTGTGTGTGTGTGTGTGTGTGTGTGTGTGTGTGTGTGTGTGTGTGTGTTAGAGACTGCGATTGCATCCCTATTTTATTATATATTCTTCTGAGGTTGCTGCAAAGTTACAATAGCGTCTTTATTGCATATTGTAATATGACATTACAATATCGCAGTCAGCTATCATGAGTCACATATGAAATGTGTCTGTAATCTTCTTGTCAAAGAGGCTTAGCCTGCATAAATTATAAAGCGATAGAATGACAAGGTAAGAAAAACAGAGGTAAGAAAACATCATGACAATATCCGCAATATCCTATTTGTAGCACTGAATGTTGTGACACAACAGTAAGTTATATAAGTCACAAGTGCAAAATATGTCCCAGATTCACTCTTTCGTACTGCTTCTCCAAAGTTTCCCCAACTCCTGACCATCAAAAACACTTTTCAGTTTTTCAGACCCCACAGGAACGGACTGTTGTTGTACAGCGTGCCGTTCCTTCTTCATCTGCAGAAGTAAATCTCTTACCAGGCTTTTCATTGAAATTCACAGCCTTGTAGCGGCTGATTAATTTTCCATGTTGTTGTGATGCTTCATGTTCCTGCTTTATTTTAAGATGCAGTGCAACCTGCTCACTGCGGATCTGGCAACACACAAGACAGCTTCCTCCAGTTGGATGGGAGGTGCAGAACTGTCATGGAGCAGGTGTTTAGGGAGTTCAGCTCTATTCCTTTGACTGCAAACAACTGTACCCTGGGACCTTACACATGCCACTTAACATTCACATGGTTCAGGACTCATTAGAGACCCGGCAGCCTGGTTAGGGACTGTGGCATCTGTAGCATCGTCTAATCTTTATGTCATCAATGTCTCAGATCAAACGCTGCAAGTGTTTGCTCTACTTCACTATTAGGAAAGAAGGAGAGTTTGATTTAAGGGTATTTTAACCTCTCTCTCTCTCTCTCTCTCTCTCTCTCTCTCTCTCTCTCTCTCTCTCTCTCTCTCTCTCTCTCTCTCTCTCTCTCTCTCTCTCTCTCTCTCTCTCTCTCTCTCTCTCTCTCTCTCTCTCTCTCTCTCTCTCTCTCTCTATATATATATATATATATATATATATATTTATTTATTTATTTTTTTTTTTTTTCACATAAAGATAAGCCAGGTAAAAAATAAAACAGGTTGCATGGGGATAAAGAGAAATTGATTGCCATGGGCAAGTAAGCTGTGATTGCAGTACGATTTACCTGTTTATATGCCCTGCAATTGTACATCCCGCGTAGAGATTTGAGAGTTAGTGATGATTTTTTTTCTTTCATGAACACCCACAGACACACACACACACACACACACACACACACACACACACACACACACACACACACACACACACACACACACACACACACACACACACACACACACACACACACACACACACACAAACGTTGGGTTTCCATTTTTCATGGGGACATTCCATAGATGTGATTATTTATATACTGTACAAAATGTATATTCTTCATCCCTCTGAACATTTGGTTCCCATAATGTAGGAAATACCAGAACCACACAGACACACACACACACACACACACACGTTCTTTGCCAGCTCTCTTGGGGAGATTCGTATAGCAGGCAAGAGGACTGTCAGAAGAGCATAAGAAAGACAGACACATCAGGGAGATGGGGAAGGCATGCTTGAGAGACCCCATTTCTTTACATACGCACACAATATGACTCCTCACTTTAAAGATCTGTGCCAGTCGTTTTTTACCATTACACATCAGTTAGATGTAATTCTGACAGGAGTTAAAAACCAGAAGAGAGCAACTAGAAAATATTCTACAAACGTTGTGTGCTGCATGAGCTACCGAGGCTAGCTGTCACACTTATTTCTGCAGTTTATGTATAGACACAGACCGTATAAATCAATCAATCAATCAATCAATCAATCAATCAATCAATCAATCAACCAATCAATCAATCAATCAATCATTTAATAGATCAAGTGGATACAGATTATCAACAGCAAAATTCAAATAGTAAAACATGAATCAACTATGAAACAAAACAATTTATTAAACAACACAAATGTAAAATGTGGCATTCAAAAATATTGAAAAACATTGTTTTGGCCAACAAGCATTTTAATTAATAAACTGTATAGGCTTTAATTTGTATTATTATTATTATTATTATTATTAAACTAGTTGTTTGAAAGAGGATACAAAAGTATTTTAATCACTTCCATGATTTTTTCCCTATAAAATCAAGCACCTAGTCATGAAGCCGCTTACACAAACATTTGTGAAAGAATAGGTATTTCTCAGGAGCTCATTGAATTCAAGTGTGGTACTGTGATAGGTTGCCACCTGTGCAATAAGTCCATTAGTGAAATTTCCTCGCTACTAAATATTCCACGGTGAACTGTTAGTGGTATTATAACAAAGTGGAAGCAATTGGGAAAAACACAAACTCAGCCACGAGGTGGTAGGCCACATTAAATCACAGAGAGGGCTCAGAGCATGCTGAGGCACACAGGCAACTTTCTGCAGAGTCAATAGCTACAGACCTTCAAACTGTGGGGCCTTCATATTAGCTCAAGAACAGTGCATAGAGAGCTTCATGGAATGGGTTTCCATGGCCGAGCAGGTGCATTCAAGCCTTACATCAGTGCAATGCAAAGCCTTGGATTCAGTGGTGTAAAGCACTCAGCCACTGGACTCTAGAGCAGTGGAGATGTGTTCTCTAGAGTGATAAATCCCTCTTCTCTTTCTGCCAATCAGA